>NW_015505186.1:731933-815050 GCF_001515645.1 Sinocyclocheilus grahami | reverse complement strand
TGCGTCTCTCAGCAGCGTTCAGCAGCAGCGTCTACTAATAGCGAATCTTTAAGTTAAACTCCTTCATGAACCTCGCTACTGAGAAATGTCATGTAGCTTTTCAGCTGCGAAACTATTTTACTGATAAATTCGCAGTGCAGCGCTGACAAGAAGTTTCTGTTCGCGTCTCTGCACTGTGTGTGCGTCTGTGAGAGAGACTGGGAGAAAGAAAGCGTGATTTCCGTGGCCTGCATAAAAAAGGTGGAAGACATGGAAATAGTTTGTCATTTTTTACCCTTTTGTTTGTTATATTTATTTGCTCAATGTCTTGAGCAATGCGTAAATCCGGCCCTGTTAGACGGCAATCGGAAGTTATTACAAACACTCGATGGTGGTTTAAAGTGAGTTTTGAGTAAAAGCGGAATATAAATCTTATGTATTGTCTTATGTAGCATAATGCTACAGTTTACACTGACACTGATGAGTTTAACCCCTTAGGTATCGAAATTTGGTACCGAACGACAAGACGTTTTTCGATACTCGATGGTATCAAGGCAATTCGGTCGGTGCCTAAAAAGTATCGAACTCGATACCCAGCACTAGACATGCCAATCAGCTAATCAACTCAAAACACCTGCAAAGGTTTCCTGAGCCTTCAAAATGGTCTCTCAGTTTGGTTCACTAGGCTACACAATCATGGGGAAGACTGCTGATCTGACAGTAAACATTTACAGACTTTTGTTTTAAAATGTTACATTTCCTGCAAAAAAACGGCATTAGGTGTATAGGCCTTTGATTTTTGCGTCATTCCAGTTCACTGCTTTGCAATATACTTACACACACAGTAAAAGTTTGATAGCAATTTGAAAGGTGTTTAAGGAGGAAAAGTTTTGCTACTAAAGACCGCTAATGTGATGCTGTCATTCAAAACTGCAGACAAAACATCACTTTAGCACAATTACTTTCTCTGCTCTCATGCCGGCTCAGACGGTTATGATATATGACCCCCCTCGTCATTGGCTCCCTCGCCTGTCTGAAATAAGTGATGGTTATATTCAACCCAGTGCAGGGAAATTCATTTAAAGGTCATACATGCACAGGAGAGCGAAATCAAACGTGCCACAGTCATTATGCAATCATCTGAGTATAAAGAGTGATCTGTGTGATTCATGTGCTGCTCTATTTAAGCTAATGTCGAGAGCACGACCTCCTGTAACACAGCCCTGCACTGGGATGTCCTAACAGAGGTCAACACAAGAGGTTAAGGCCCTTAACAAAACAATAACAAAGACCCACGAAAACATAAACATTCCTACAAATGTTGACCTCAGGAGGTCAAAGTACACAATATGAGCAATATATACACATACACATACACGTACACACACACACACACATATATGCATTAGATAAATAAATAAATTATAGTATACAAATTTTAATTCAAGCATAGACTGGTATGAAGGGCCAAACAAGAAGTAATCATATAAAATTTGAACATATAGATACAAATCTTAACGTATAAATGTAAATTGTAAATATATAGAAGTAAATATGAATATGTAGTTATAATACTGAATATATAAACATAAATTGGAAAATATAGATAAAAGTCTGAATATATAGATAGAAAACTGAATATATAAATGTAAATCATGAATATATGTACGGAAGTAAATCCAATTAGAGCTTTTGAACAAGCAAGCTTTGTTTAATGACAATAAATTGAACATAAAATCAATAGATTCATTCAAAATTAAACGTTGCATGATTTTAAATGTTGCATACAGGGGTTGACAAGACAAAATTACCATTTTGACATGAGGATACAGCCATTTTATGTACTTAACCTAGGTTAATTTTATGTTAGATAATAGTTCATCCAACATCTAATAGTTCTCACAACAAAAAACATAAGATTTGTCTCTAATGCTTTAAAAAAAGTGTAGCATATTTGTGTAAAGTGCTAGTAATAAAAACAACCCACCCACACACACAAACTGTAATCACCCAAGCGCAAATACACACAATTAAACAACCTCTTTTTACCCTAAAATGTCACTACTTTACTTATTTCCGGGTAACTTCATTGGTTCAGCAACCTATTCATAATTTGCTTCACTCCTCCATCTTTTAATCAGGCAAAATGATGGAAAACTGGGTGCGGGCAGATGAAAGAGGCATTAAAGGGGAACCAGTGGGCTATGGCGTAATTGCTTGTGCAGAGTTTAAACAGGATTATAAGGGTGGTGGGGGGTGTAGGCAATGGATATAAAAATTGCAGCCTCATTCACAAAAGTAATTGCTGTTCCTGTTAAAATATGAAGAGCAGAACTCCTATTTTACCACTGCTTTAAACTTCTGATGGCAGTTTCAGGCATAACTTTTTAAGTACAATCCAAACACTGAGAGAGATTACTTTCTAATAGATAGGGGTCTGGGACGTAAGGAGGGTACAGCACTGGATCCATCATAATTAGTATTTAATGGGAAATGAATCTCGTAGAAGATAAACATCAGCCCCAATATTTCCTGTCTCATTTTACCATAAGCCTCTTAGATTCATGCAGGTCACTAGATAACACTGCTGGTTAATGGTAATATTCGAACCAGAGTGAAGAAGTCTTTGATATTTGGTATAATGAACCAACTATGCAGACCAATTCTGTGCCACTTTCAATGTTTTTATGCAAGTTTTGACTTGTGTTGTAAATTTTGCTTGTAATCAATCACTACTGCCACTTTAAATGCCCAAGTGCTAAGTCGAGTGGAATATGATATTGTTCACTGAATTAGAATGATTATTAAATCGTTATAGCTATTGTTATAGTTAGCATCCTTGCTGTGAACAGGCCTTTATTTTAAAAAAAAAATGTGGGAACCCAAAGCAAATTAGCATTCTAATAACCTACAAATAACCGACATCCCAACTGAAAAGCAAAAAGCAGGCAGCTCAAACAAACAGGGAAATGTTCTCATAGTGCAACAAAGTCACAGTATTTACACACTATAGAATTTTAAAAAATGCTCTGTAAGTTAAGTTGCTAAATAAAGGTGAGATTGTGTTTGACGAATAGATAGATAGATAGATAGATAGATAGATCGATAGATCTTTGATATTGCCAGAGTCAGAGTTCACACACTTTTATAAATGCTCTGTAAGTTAGCAAGATGCAAAACAAAAATGAGTTTTTGCTTGACAAATCGGACAACTATGGTAACCCTTATTTATCAGCATGCTATTAAAGCTATTAAGTGCTATTTTTCATCTCAAGCAAAGAAAGAAATATTTGATTGTGCCACAATCTAGTCTAGAGTCACTGTTTTACACACTGTACTTTTTTTTTTTATAAATCAACCAACTAATGGCTTACTTATAGTTGTCTCTTCAGATTAAACGGAGATAGAAGAAAGTATTTAGCATTGACAAAATCTCTTCTCAAGTCGCAATTAAAGCCCTTGAGAGTAAAGCACAGCGAGAAAATAGATTTTTTTTTCATCTCTTGTCACATGCATGGTTTATTTATTAAATCCTTTAATTTGATAATTTTCCTTTTTTCCCACTCAAAACCCAAAACACGGGGAAAAAAACAGCATGTGCTAACGGAAAGAAGGAGGGTGTCTCTATCAAAGTACTGTTAGCTGCTTCAGTTTGCCATATGGTCCAATTAAAGTGAACAGAACAATAGTGAGATCATGTTTTTGCGTATCTGTCTGTTCCAGCCCAGTCACCTTCTGTTCGGTCTAAAACAGTGGAGGAGGCCCAATAGAAAGAGCACAACCCCTAAACAGAGCCTTAAACGCCACTCTCGTTGTGTTGTCCACACCAGCTTTTTTTTTTTTTTATAAATCAACCAACTAATGGCTTACTTATAGTTGTCTCTTCAGATTAAACGGAGATAGAAGAAAGTATTTAGCATTGACAAAATCTCTTCTCAAGTCGCAATTAAAGCCCTTGAGAGTAAAGCACAGCGAGAAAATAGATTTTTTTTTCATCTCTTGTCACATGCATGGTTTATTTATTAAATCCTTTAATTTGATAATTTTCCTTTTTTCCCACTCAAAACCCAAAACACGGGGAAAAAACAGCATGTGCTAACGGAAAGAAGGAGGGTGTCTCTATCAAAGTACTGTTAGCTGCTTCAGTTTGCCATATGGTCCAATTAAAGTGAACAGAACAATAGCGAGATCATGTTTTTGCGTATCTGTCTGTTCCAGCCCAGTCACCTTCTGTTCGGTCTAAAACAGTGGAGGAGGCCCAATAGAAACAGCACAACCCCTAAACAGAGCCTTAAACGCCACTCTCGTTGTGTTGTCCACACCAGCTTTCAACTGCCTACTCCTTTTATTTCTCACTTTCATGCTTCTCTTCTCCCCCATATCCTCCATCTGGCTTTGGCTTTCCTTCACCCCCTCCCTCTCCGTCTTAAACTTGTAAAGAACCAAGCCATCACCTGTTACTGCAAACCCCACAACCATTTCAAATTATTCACCATAGATCGATAAAGTGGAATTCGCAAGTCACACTTTGACCTCTGGCCTCTTCTGATGAACATTGATTTTGACTAGGGCACGGCAAAGCCACGGCAGCGGTAAACAGACACTTTCAAAAACGGGAAGATGACAGATATGGAAGCAAGTCGATGTTTACAATTCAAATGCCAGGAGTCCGTGGGGCAACTTCAGATAGCGGTGTGGAAGCTAGGAAGTGCCGATACTCCCACGTACAGCATCTGTTATGTGAGGTTATCAGAGAATATACAGTACACAAGTACATTCTCTGTGGTTCGCTACACCTTAAATAACAGGAGAACGGGAAGTGGCCCTTTCCACCAAGGCGCGCTTGAATTCGGGTTCTTTTTGTGATTCTGCCAGTGGCTGTTGAAGTGCAAACGCTCGATTCAAAAGACACCAGCCATGTGTACCTATAAACCAGCATGGAACAGGATTGGAAAAATTAGATTACAGGGCTTAGAAAAAAGCTCTTCTGGGAAAAAAAAATGACTGATACTGGGAGAACTAGACTGAGCCAAGAGGTCTTGCATATAATGTTGATTTTTTTTCCATCTTCAGATCAAGTCGATGAAAATTCAGCCAATATGGCTTTTCCTAGATGCATACTGTGGACCTGGTGCACATAATGTACCAAACACAAATGTGTGAGCTATCAATTACAAAATTCAGTATGTTTTCTGACCCTTAAGATGACGGGCAGTAGCGTGATTGTGTCTAAACGCATGTCAAAGCCCCGAGGGCTCCCAGCATGTTCTCTGGGGAGCTGAATGATTGAATCCTCCCACAACTGAGCTCTAGTTGAGCTGGAACCGAGGGAGAGTGTGCAGCCTGCAGTGTTATGAGGAGCGTGTGCATCTGCACTGTACATCACTGACAGAATCTCATTGTCGTTTACTTCTCCACTTGAAACTTCTTTTTCATATGCAGATTATATTTAGCTCTTTGGTGAGGGTATGTCTGTATAGTCTTAAGTTTGTTACAGATGCACAAAAAGACACTAGATGCTATTCAAAACCTCAAATGAGTTTTCAAAATGAGCTTTGTGTGGATAATGATCACAGGAACAGTGAAGCTTTACATCAGCGGATACATTGGACAACAAAGGAAGCGATGCCCTCTGTTGGTTGTTTAACTAATTTTAATTCAAAATCATTCATATATTTTGGGAAAAACTAAAACAAAAATGAGGGCAATAGAGAGTGGGGCAAGATGTTTCAGTGGGTAACCTGTGCCGCCCCCTATAGGAAACTTATAGTATTTTATACACTATACAGTTCTTATATTAAACTTTTGAAAGAATATTTTCTACATTTGCTTTGTCAAAACAAATTGATTGCAGTATAGTAGTATATTATATTAGTGGCTCAACTTATAGATAGTAAGCAGTGAATCTGAAGTCGATGTCAGATTTCTTTTCAAAATCCAGAAAAGAGAAAAAAGAAAAGTTATGTATTGAAGAATATTAATATTTTTAACGTTTATGGACATATGCACTCTAAGAAAAGTTTGTAAAAATACTACTGTTTTAATACTAAAGAACTTTCCTTATTTATTTTTAACAGGTGTTTTGCCCATATTTTGAATTCTGTATTGTTTTAGTGCTGAAGGAAATCTTAAAATTTATGGATATTGTCCTGGTAGAAAATTACCAGTACTTTTTCCATTTTTCTATGGATTTTGTTTTACAGCCATAAGTGACTCTTGAGGGACCAGCACCAGTTTAAGTCAGAAAACAGCAAGGTTGTGAACGAGTAATGGTGTGAGCTGCTATTAAATGAGCTAGACTGACCTTTCAGGTTAGGAAATGGACTTAAAATGAACTCACAAAACTACTGGCAGTTTCTCGAAGATGTTTTCAAACAGTGGTCCAAGAGGAAATCGTTCTGGAGATTTCATGTATTTTATGACACTTCAGCTTGGGATTCCTATTAAGAGGGAATGTGTTTCAGCCTTCATTAACTTAGCACAGTCTCTGAGAACCTGACTGTTAGAAATTAACTGGATTCCCAATTCTAACAAACTTTGCTCTGTAGTTTAGTGTATGCTGCTGCATGATATCATGGAAAGAACTTGACACAAGTACACACACACGTTTACATTTGTGAAAAGTGGGGACATCCCATAGGTGTAATGGTTTTTATACTCTACAGACCGTATATTATATTGCCCTTTACCAACCCTACCCCTAAACCTACCCCTTACAGGAGACTTTGTGTTGGGATTCCTATTAAGAGGGAATGTGTTTCAGCCTTCATTAACTTAGCACAGTCTCTGAGAACCTGACTGTTAGAAATTAACTGGATTCCCAATTCTAACAAACTTTGCTCTGTAGTTTAGTGTATGCTGCTGCATGATATCATGGAAAGAACTTGACACAAGTACACACACACGTTTACATTTGTGAAAAGTGGGGACATCCCATAGGTGTAATGGTTTTTATACTCTACAGACCGTATATTATATTGCCCTTTACCAACCCTACCCCTAAACCTACCCCTTACAGGAGACTTTGTGCTATTTCAGATTTTCAATACACTCCATTTTGTGTGATTTATAAGCATTTTGAAAAGTGGGTAATGTCCTGAAAAGTCACCTTCTCCTTGTAATACCTTTGTCATTATACAAATGTATGTCCTCATTTGTCACAAAAACGCATACACACACACACGAGTATTAAGTCTTCAAAATGTATAGATATTTACAAACAGAAAACTCAGTCCCACTTTATATTAAGTGGCTTTAACTACTATGCACTTAGATTTAAATTACTAATTTGATACATTTGTGTACATACATGTTTTTACAAAGGGTGCTTCTACTAAATACTGAGCAAAGGGTCTGAATACTTAGGACCATGTGATATTTCAGTTTTTCTTTTTTAATAAATCTGCAAAAATGTCAACAATTCTGTGTTTTTCTGTCAATATGGGGTGCTGTGTGTACATTAATGAGGAAAAAAAATTAACTTAAATGATTTTAGCAAATGGCTGCAATAAAACAAAGAGTGAAAAATTTAAGGGGGTCTGAATACTTTCCGTACCCACTGTATATTTAAATTATATGAATATGTATATGTATATTATAAGTATATGAATTAAAATACCTGAATGTTATTACATTTATAGTTACACTGTTGACCCATCCCTTAAACCTATCCATAACTCCAAACCTGTCCCTAACCATACCCGTATCCCACCTCAATAGCGGCAAAAGTGTTTTGCAATACTATATCGACTAGCTTAATAATTATGCATGTACAGTAAATAATTTAGGAAAAGTTTTAATTAGGATTTTGGATTTCCATTTTGATTTTTAATTTCCACTTTGATTGATATACTTCCTAATTTTAATTAAACTAAAAAAAAACAATAAATAAAAAATATCTATATTTTTTATTACAAAGGATTTGTGATTTCTACCTTGAGCAAAAAAACAACTACCCACTCCAAAAAAAGTGTTTTGCAATACTATATCGACTAGCTTAATAATTATGCATGTACAGTAAATAATTTAGGAAAAGTTTTAATTAGGATTTTGGATTTCCATTTTGATTTTTAATTTCCACTTTGATTGATATACTTCCTAATTTTAATTAAACTAAAAAAAACAATAAATAAAAAATATCTATATTTTTTATTACAAAGGATTTGTGATTTCTACCTTGAGCAAAAAAACAACTACCCACTCCAATTTATAAAGTACTTTAAAACAAGCATGTTTTCAGACATCCAAACAATGACCACTGAGACAAGACTGTATCACTTTACATCACGCATCACTGCCTAGGTTTACAGAAAAACAAGCAGTCGACCAGAAACACAACATCTCTGAAAAGAAATACATGAGAAAACAGTCACTGAAACCAAACAAAAAATCTACAGGATAGAGATTAACACAACAAAATCACTGCGCACAGTCCTCTGACATGTAAAAACATGATCATGAGAGATCTTAATAATAATAATCTCAATCATAAGTGTGTTTTTAGGTCATATACGGATTATGATTACACTTCAATTGTACACATACACAATAGACACAACATGCATTTCTGACCACTGTCTTCAGCTCACTCCAGCAAAAATTAGGTCAGCTGCAGCATCAGCATCTTTTGAGTTTGTTTGCTTAAATAAATCGGAATGATGAATAAATATGAATGCTTAATTTACATAACTGAGTGATTCTCTAATAGAGTTAGCTTTTATTGCACTGGTACAGTTCCACAAATAAAGACGCTGGCGTGAGACTCTGATCTTTATCATTTGCATAACGTTCCATCAGGGAAATCTAGGACGAGAGGCTTTCTTTTTTTCAGTACGAGCGTGATTATTCAAACACCCTAAGAGAGTTAGAGGGAGAACATTGATCAAGCCGCCTGCGTCAACTCCCAAAGCATCTGCGCAAAAATGTGTTAAGTGAGAGAAAGTGCTTAAAAGATCAGATCCCATGCGTCAACAGGACCATGTGTCATGCTAAGGAATGCATTGTCTTTTCTGCCTCACAGGGGTTCAAGCATGTTTTAACTCCATGGCAAATGACTGTCGTGGTGTGAGAGCCTGAATGAAGAGAAGAGGTGTTTTTAGGGGGCATTTTTGCTGTTTTTTGGTGACACAGCTAGTACTGAAAAAACAGGATATATATATATATACATATATATATATATATATATATACATATTTTTTTACATAAGCACTGTGGCTCAATATATGGTGTATCCTGTGAATATTTATTATGTATATATAAATACAAACACATGCATGTATATATATTTAAGAAAAATATGTTGTTTATATATTAAATATATTTATATATAATATAAAATATAAGAATATAAATATATACATGTATATACATGTAAATATTTTCAAAATATATACTGTTTGTGTATTTATATATACATAATAAATATACACAGTACACATACATATATTATGTAAACAATATGTAAACTTTTATTTTTAATGCGATTAATCATGATTAAACGTTTGACAGCACTAATATACATATTTTTTTACATAAGCACTGTGGCTCAATATATGAAAAAAAAAGTTTATTTAAATTAAAACATTATTTTGTAATATGTAATAATCATTATTATTATTATTGTTGTTGTTATTCTTAATTTATTTCGTATTACTATCATTATTATTATTTATTAAATTATTAAAGACTTATTTTTTTAATTACTTTACAGAAGGTAAAATGTTTATTCACTGAACAATTTATTTGGTTTTATAACCACATTTGTTCCTGGACACGGATTTCTCAAAATGTGGAAAACAAGTGGAAAATGTTCAACAATGCCATTGAAATGCTGCAATCATGAAATAAAGAGCGTTTTGTGAATTGTCCCTGAAGCATCATCAGCATTTTGAATGGTGTGTTGATTCATTCCTCATTCCCACAATGCAGTGCCACACTTTAAAGCCGGCACAATCCTCCAACAAATCACAGCTGTTTAACAAAAGACTCAGTTGCTATACGTAAAAACACACGTATGTTTGCCTACTAAAATCCCCCCAGTCTTGAGTTTCATCAAGATCTGATGTGCGATTAACAAATTTCACACAAAAACACACACAAACATGTAAACAAAACATTAACGATCTGCATGCGAATGTGTAAACCGTGATGGCTTCAGCTGCTGTTTCCTGTGGCAATTTCACACATGATCATGTCTGAGGGCACTAAATGTACCCTTTCATTTTCATTCTGCATTTCAACCTCTGCTAATAAGCTTGAAATTAAAAAGGACAGACACCACTGGGCTATTTATATGATAAGGTCCTGCTGACCACACAAAGCAAAGAAGAGATAAGAGTCCACAGCAGACGTTTTACATCACAGACGAGCCGCTGTTCAGGGCGTGAACTCCTTTTTCATGGATTTAGAGAAAATATGATATTAATGAATGACAGTCATGACTATTAGAAGCGTAGCAGAGTTACTAAGAAAAACATTTATAAGATGACTGTTTGTTAAGATTCACAGCATCAACAATGTGTTTTGACTGGTGATATATTTATTTGTTCATAACTGGGAAAATGGAATAATAATAATAAAAATAATGATACATTATTATTATTATTATTAATAATAATAATGATAATAAGAAATAAATTGAGTTTAATAAAGATAACAATAAAGATTTTTTAAATATATTGATTGCTGATATATTTGTTTTATAATTGGGAAAATTTAATAAAAATAATATTATATTATAATATTATATTACTATATTCTTATTATTATTGATAATTTCAGGATGAATAGTTTGTATTATAATTGGGAACAAATAATAATAATTATTATTATTATTATTATTGATAATTTTAGGATCAAAGCAACATGTTATAATGTGTTTCAGCTCGTTTAAAGAGTGATCATCTTCTGTAAGTTAAAATATGATAAACAAACAAACTAAACTAAAAAAAAATTAAACGCATACATACATTTTTTTACTAAAAAACTCATTTAATGGGAACTTTAAAGGGGTCATATGATGCGATTAAAAATTGTCCTTTCTCCTTGGAGTGTTACAAGCTCTTGGTGCATAAAGAAGATCTGTAAAGTTGCAAAAACTAAAGTCTCAAATCCAAAGAGATATTCTTTATCAAAGTTAAGAGTCAGCCACTCCTACCTAAAACGGCTCGTTCTAACACTCCCCCACATATCTACCTCACTATGTGGAAATATTTGCATAATGTGCCCAAAATTGCACGCAAAGAAAGAAGGCGTGGTTTCAGTAACCGCAGTTAGTGTTGAAGCAGCCATGTCAGGGAGACGCTGTGTGTTTCTAGGCGAAAGCAAAAGCACTTTATTTGGCCTTCCGAAAGTAGATGCATTTAGGAATCTTTAAGATCACTTACAACAGAACAGCAATGCATTTTATGGACGACCTTTCGTGAACCTAGGAGAGGAGGTAATTCTGACTTTGCTATGACAATCTGGCGCTTCTGAATCAGCTACTGTTTTGTGATTAGTTTAAGTATTTGCTACTGACTGTTCAAATGCGGAGTTTTGCGCATCGGCTGTGTGTGTGCGCGCGCGTGTGTGTATGTGTGTGTGTGTGTGTGTGTGTGAGAGACAGAGAGAGAGAGAGAGGGGGTCACATCACAGTGGAGTCAGCGGTCTTAACTGTAGCTTGTGTACTGCAAACACATACCAGCTTCCTCACTGTGTCTGTCACACGACTCTGTTCCTCTTTCGGGCTTGAACTGATGTCTTTACATTTATTTTGAAAGATGAAGCACGCGATTATGGTAAGGGGCATTACATTTCTGACGAGTGCTTGCGGTGTTAGGCCAATCACAATGCACTGGCTCAGCTGGCAAATCAGAGCAGACTGCGCTTGTCGGAAGGAGGGACTTTGTAGAAAACGAAGCGTTTGAGAGAGGCGGGGCATAGAGGACCTACGATAATGTCCAGTATTTGAAAAAGAATGTGTTTTTTGAACATTAAAGCATGTCAACATATTCTGTTACACCAAATACACAAAATAATGATCTTTAAAAAAGCATCGTATGACCCCTTTAAAATCACACTTTTTTAAATAAAAAGTTTCATTATTGCTTATTGTTATCAGCCTAGAAATTACATTACAGTGCATACTACTTTTTTGCACTATGGCAATAGCAAGACATTTAACTGTATCTACTTGTAATCCCTCTCACGCACACCAAAAGAAAAACAAACATCAGAAGTGGATTTAAATTGAGCTATGGTGTGAGCGAAGAGGAACATTATGATTGTAAAGCAAGGCTTTAGAGTAAAGATCCCACTGATGTGCGATCCAGAGATATCAGAGCCATGAAACGAGAGACACGTCAGCCTGCAAACACGCTTTTGTTGGTCATCGTACGACAGCGTGGGAGAGCCTTTCAGACAGCAAAATCAGATGCAAGAACACATGCATCACAAATTCATACAGAGAAACAAATAATCAACACCAGCGGGAGCCCGTTTTTAGCCTTTTATTATTTCTTTCCTGGCATGGACACATATGCCGAGATACACGCTGAGATTACACCGTGTCACGCGGGGTAAATATAGAACATCTTATGTGTTTCCAGCTCTCAAGTCAGTGCCGGGATGGTACGCGTGAAAGGGTTTGATCTTAGACCCACACGTAAAGCTCCAGTTGAACTGGCTCTAAGTACCTCCAGTCATGGACAAAAGCAAATCGCCCTGCTGCCGATGCTGATGAAGAGAAAGAGCTGCTGGAGCGGGCAGAAAAGCAAAATAAAATGTACAGCCATTTATTCCCAGTGGTTAAGTGACTGTAATAGGAGCCAATGCCATTTAACTGCTTCTTATTTCTCTTATAATGACAGGCCGAACAGCTGATGAACCAATCCACAAACTGGCCAATGTTACAGCACAGAAGGCTGCACCCGTGCACACGGATTTCCCCATTAAGCAGTGTACAATCAACAGTGACAGAAAGGGCACCAGGGACTTGGCGAAACCCTGGGCCTGCCATTGTGATGCTTTGTTTGAACCGATGCCCTCAGCACTTCCAATTACGCACATGAAAAAAAAAAACTAACAGATGTACAAACAAAAACTCCTATTTGTAAATCAGCTGTGGAGCTGTTTGAAGGCAATGCAACTGTGGTGAAAAGCTGGCAGCGAAGTCACAAGGGCGATGTGAATCTATGTTAAGAGGTATACCACAATTTAGGGTACAGTTTAATATAAAGTGAGTCATTTCTAAACTAAACGCCCCACAGTTGTTTGGTAAAACAGGTAGTCTTGCCCCAAACAAGAGCTTGAGTTTAAGCTTCTTGAGGTAGTTGGACCACTCCGTTAAATAATAATTAAATAATTAAAAATAATAAATAATTTTAAATTAGTGCTGGGCGATATGGCCAAAAAAAATTATCACAATAATTTTTTTCATATAAGTCGATATCGATAATTATCACGATAAATGTCAACTCTTTATTTCTTTCAAGTTTAAAGCCAGATGTTTGCTCCAAAGTGAAAGCTGCAGAAACCAGACCATTAATTTTCCTTAACAAAATAAATATCTAAACAGAAAAATTTATTTCTTAGTTTCTGCATGTTCTAATGAGTGATGTTGATTCAAATCAAAAAACAGGTTTGGGTTGCCTGATAATATGAATAATAATTATATCACTTTTTGTCTCTTAGGATGCAGAGGTACATTTTTGTTCATTATCAAAATCAGTAACATCTCTAAAAATTGTAGCAACCTCAGTTTTATACGGTTAAATTTATTCTAAATTTATTCAAGTTTTTATTTATTTATTTTTAAATTAAGCATCGGTCTCCCATAGTAACATACATTTAAATCATGATAAACAGTTAAAACCACACATATAGCACCTCAATACCATGGTAAAAAATATAACTATATGGTTTTTAGGTAGCCTATATGTATGAAAAACAGTAGTCTAAAAACAGTCAGTATAAATGCACACATGCTATAGCTTAATCACAAATACATACCACAATTATATACCATTACTCCTTTAATAAAATTCAGTGTGAATATCCCAAATTTATGCCACAGTACCATGGTTCAGTGAGTGTAAATACAGTAAATCCACGGTAAATTATGGCGATGTGTAGATTGAAAAGCCTTCTGACTGTCTCATTGCACACAGTGTTTCTCCTGTTTGGCTTTAAACTAGTTTAAATCACCGAGTCATTTGTGCTCATCGCGGAATTCAAGCACTTCACACTGGATCTCACAGCGCTGCTTAGTGTCACATGACCGAGTAAGCGCATCTGCTCTAGTGAGCTTACGCCGTGTGGCAACGGTCCGTGCTCTTCTGTGATCGAACTCTTCATATCGTTTTATTGAGGAAAATGATATCGCGATAATTATCGTTATCGAATTATTGCCCAGCCCTATTTAAAAAAAGGGTCACACTTCTATATAATGTAGAAGTGTAAAGTTATAATAACAGCAACAACAATAATACTTAGCATTTTTACATGTATTATTTTATGAATTTATGATCAAATAATATAATATAATATATAATAAATTGCAAAGCATTAAAAATATATACTTTTGTTATAAATAAACAAATAGAAATATTAATAACAATAATTATGATTTATATTTATTATTTATATTTTATTATCATAATACAATACAACATAATATAAATACATTAAATAAAAAATGTATGGTGTAAAGTAGTAATAATAATACTGCACTTCTAAATCTTTTTTTGATGCATTATGTATAGTACACATACATAAAACATATATCATGCAAATAATAAATCATAAAATAGTAAAAGTAGAAGTGCAATTACTGTATAATATACATACATATATAAGTAGGCATATTTTCCCACAGTATATCTGCTAATTTAGATATGGACACGGGCTAGCTGTCTGACATTGCTACAAAGTTAAGCACACTAAATTGATGTCATTCTTTATGTCTATTTTAGCTTTATGAGTGTGTCATAATGTCTTATGGGTCAAGAGGCAGCTCACCCGTGTGCAATATTTAAAACCGATGGGTAATTTACCCGTCCCTTTCATCATGTTTTGACTGTAATTAAATCAGGCAGAGTTTCCATCACAGTCAAAGACTTTGAATTTGCTCCGCCAGCCAGACACGTCTTACACTGCAGATCTGTGGTGTCCACACAGGACTTAGTCTAGATTATTAGTGTGGGCTAATTGGATTTCAGCACTATAAGTAGGTCATCCAGCACTGGACCCACTGATCTAGTGTCTCACATGTGTTAGCAGACACGCTCCAATTCAAATTTGCACATAGACTACAAATCAATCTCGGATGAATCTGTTATCGGGGCATGTGTTGTCTTCACAGAAAATAATACATTCCAAAATGATACTTCAGAACTACTTCGACAACTCGAAAAACCCTTAAAAAACCTGTTACAGAAATACACAGCACTACTGAGGCCTTGAGGTCTAACAGCAAAACTTCAAATGGGTTTGAGTACTACAAATCACATTCAGTTGAGCCAAAATTGCCTTTAAATTATGAAAAGGACTGAAAACTCAAGAATCCTAACCTACACTCAATGAATGCAGAAACCATAACATAATACCATTTTATCATCTCAATGAAGCCTTCAAGCTTCTTCTAAATCATATTCAACACACTAAATAATACATAAAATGAGTAGACGTCTTCAGAATCAAACCTTAACCACTAAAGCTAGTCAGATAGCACATCTCAGCTCTGTGAGGTATTGCATTTTACATCGCTCTAGCGGAATCTTGACTGACAAAGCCAATCTTGACTGACAAAACCAATAAAATGTGATATTCATAAGCCAACAAGCCATGTTAGAGGTAAAGGAGAGATTTATTGTGATGATTATGAAGTGCCGCTGTCATTGAAGCTCAGAATTACATTCATTAATATGAAACCTGCAGAGGAGGCTCTGCGAGCGCTAGCATTTCCTCTGCGGTGTAAACATGATTTCTGAAATAACCTTTTGTCACAACAACAATAGACAGGTGTAAACGGCACATAATAGAGATCGGATTGTATTTAACCAATAAAAACTGCTGATGATGCTTTGGCACTGAAAACTCAAGTTCAATTTAATTTTGAAATCAAATGTTTATGATTATGTATATTTTCTTATTTATTTCTGCAATAGAAAACAAATATGTACAGTAAATTATATTAGTTTGGTTTTTCATGCTAGCTTTTACCTACACTCAATGAATGCAGAAACCATAACATAATACCATTTTATCATCTCAATGAAGCCTTCAAGCTTCTTCTAAATCATATTCAACACACTAAATAATACATAAAATGAGTAGACGTCTTCAGAATCAAACCTTAACCACTAAAGCTAGTCAGATAGCACATCTCAGCTCTGTGAGGTATTGCATTTTACATCGCTGTAGCGAAATCTTGACTGAAAAAGCCAATCTTGACTGACAAAACCAATAAAATGTGATATTCATAAGCCAACAAGCCATGTTAGAGGTAAAGGAGAGATTTATTGTGATGTTTATGAAGTGCCGCTGTCATTGAAGCTCAGAATTACATTCATTAATATGAAACCTGCAGAGGAGGCTCTGCGAGCGCTAGCATTTCCTCTGCTGTGTAAACATGATTTCTGAAATAACCTTTTGTCACAACAACAATAGACAGGTGTAAACGGCACATAATAGAGATCGGATTGTATTTAACCAATAAAAACTGCTGATGATGCTTTGGCACTGAGAACTGGATAAGTTAAATTTAATTTTGAAATCAAATGTTTATGATTATGTATATTTTCTTATTTATTTCTGCAATAGAAAACAAATATGTACAGTAAATTATATTAGTTTGGTTTTTCATGCTAGCTTTTTAAATATGTCTTACCAAATGCATAATTACTAGTACATACTAGCAGTGTTGGGGAAAGTTACTTTTAAAAGTAATGCAGAAAAAAAGAACGAATTACGTTACTTTTGCGTTACTTTTTAAATCTGGACAGGGCTTGCTTGTTTGTTTTTAAAATAAAAAAGTTATATTTTTGGCAAATATAAAAGCCTTTTCACACCAAAAGTGAAATGAATAAGCCTCAGGCTGAAGGGAAAGTACATTTATATTCCGTACAGTAGAATGCAGAAGAAGAAATTTCAACACACTTCAGCAATAAAAAAAAGACACATGAATGTTTGTCTAGAGTAATTTGTTTATTAGTACGGTTGAACTGGATCATCGAAGGTCAGAAGCAAAGACATTGGTTAATAGAATGGGATTAAATACATAAAGGATATTTGTGTTGTTTAACATTTAATTATTGCATATTCTGAGTTGCATTATTTTTATTCATTTTGAGGAATACTGAATCTGTGTTTTTTTTTGAGTGAGATGAATTAATGCATATTCATATTTATTTTAGAACTACAGTAACATCTTCTGATTTCTGTCACCATGGCGACACCAGAGCTGTCAATCAATAAATTGAAAAAAAAAGTAACTTGCGTTACTTATTTGAAAAAGTAACTCAGATATTCTCTTGTAAATTAAAAAGTAATGCGTTACTTTACTAGTTACTTGAAAAAAGTAATCTGATTACGTAACTTGCGTTACTTGTAATGCGTTACCCCCAACACTGCACACCAGTGTAGTGAACATTATTTTTCATAATGCATGTCAAAATTAGCGCGTAAACGCAGGCGATTAATTTTCCCAGTTTAACAGCGTTAAAAATATTTAACGCAGTTAACGCAGAGGCGGAACTAGGGTTATCCATAGGGTTGGGTACCGAAAGCGTACCCATGTAACCGGTATGTACTAGAACCGAATCAGAACGCATATATCGGTGCCTCATTTCGGTACCACTTAAATGCCTGAGCGATCGATTGAAATATTTGTCCTGGTTCTCCAAAATAGACGTAAGAAGCATGGGCGTCGCTAGGCAGTTTTTAGCGGGGCTATAGAGATTAGCTCCATAAACTGTACACAAATTCGTGATCGCCTCAGAGTCAGTCACCTTTAAACTTCATATGAAAACGGCAGCAGACTTCGTCTCCTCCCTTTCTTTCAGCGCGCTATTCAATCCACAGACCACGGTGGCGCAGCGCGAGTGGACTCAAACAGAAAAAGGACGCAAAGTGTGTGTTTATTGATAGATTGTTATAATATCTGTATCTATGCAGTTCTTTGTCATAAATACAGTTTACAAAAGGTCACGAGGGAGCAATCGGTTTCCAATCTAACGTTACTGTAAAGTTTTCGCTGCGTTCACCCCTCATCACACAACAACGGTTTCCTCCAGCGAAAATCTAGCCCTTAACACATATGAACGCATACTTTATAAAACGATCATGTTGCTATTTTCATTTGAAAATGTAATATAAAACATATTACAGTGCATGTGGCATACCACAGTCATTCACAGAACTGATTAAAGACAGTGACAGACAGCACTCAGTCAATTCACTAATTTTAACTAAATATCAGAGTATTTGACAGATACAGTAGAAACATTATGTGTGGTTTTGTATTAAATATTGTTTTGTATTAAATAATGACCCAGATCGTGAAATACATTTATTAGCCTTAGAGTAAGGGAAGCACAACTCGGGAAATGAGAGCATCCAAGGAGCATGTGAATGCTATGTATATTTATTTAAAATATTTTTAATGTTATCCATCATTTTTTTTGTGGCTCTTCTTTTTTTAAGTATCGGTTCAGGCACCGTTTAGGCATTTTTCATGTTTGGGGTAAGTACGATTTTTTTTAATGCGCAATGTCTCTTATATCTGTCTCAATAGCTTTCAATCCTGAGATGGCAAAGCTGAATTTTCTGTCTTCAGTGTCATATGATCCTTCAGAAATCATTCTTATATGCTGATTTGGTGCTCAAGGAACTATTATTATTAATAATATTATTATCATTATTGAAAGTTCAATAAAGCCGCATTTATTCAAAATCTATTTTTTTATCATTTCATCAATGTTTTTACTGTTACTTATGATCAATTTAATGCAACCTTGTTAAATAAAAGCATTTATTTCTGTAAATATGCCCCTTGCAAAATCCAACAACAGCCTTGTTTTATAATATTCAAACTTTCAATTACATAACAAAAATAAATCAGCTGCAGGTGACATGCAGCTCAGTATGCATAAACACTCTGATTGGCCAGGATCATTATAATGTTAATGTTAGGTTATGTTACTCAGAGATGCACTCATGAACGAAAAGCTGCATGCACAAGTTCCTTGGGTTTTTTGATTACCGCATTATTAGTGCATGATGAAAATGCAGGGGGAGGCATGTGAGGTCTCTCTCTTTGAGTCCTTGCTGATTAAAAGAGCACAGAGAGCTTCACCTCAGAACTGCAGCATAGACAGAGAGTTCTGTCTCTCGAACCCTGAGGGCTTCTATGATGTGGAAATTCAAGATTGATTCTAAGTCGTGTGAACTCCCACTCCTCTGTTTCCAGGACACTTGAAAGTGTGAAGCTCCAATTTGTTGAGAAAAGCCATGGGGTTCTGTTTGAATACAGCGTGGAGTTCCTCTCTCAGGTGCGTCTGCATAAGAAAGTCATGCGAGGCGTCAAAAAATAGTGCTTCATAACAGTCTTTGGAACATTCTTACTAGGCTTTGAGATTCTTGGTTCTGCAGCAAAAGAAAAAAAAACTTTTTTCCCCCTCACCCATCTCTCGTCAAAAGACAGCAGTGGCTTGAAAGTTAAAGGAGGTCACAGCAGCCTGTCATAACTCTCATTTAAAGTGCTGGATGGGTGAACAGAGTAGAATTGCAGCTACTGCGAGGGGTAAAGAGACTGACTGACGGGACACAGAAGATCAGTCCTTCTCAGGGTTGATGTACAATCTTGCCATCAACACAAAATCAATAGTCTATCATTCTACATGTTCAGCGATTCAGAATTAATTATAGCAGCTCAGAAGCTCATGCCAAGAAACTACAAAATCAGGTGTTCGTCCACAGATCTATTTTCGTTGAGTTTATTTTTTGGCCGTGTGCCACTCTATTATTGAGAGAGGAGTACAGAGTAGGCAGGAAATGATAAGGATAGAGAAGGGGAATGGGAACATAAAACATTACAAGGCAGATTTTAACTTGCACTGCCCCTTTCAGCACTGAAGCTCAGTGTGTTAACTATTAAACCACGGCTCCAACATCAGCTCTGTTTTAAAGGTAAAATGTATATATGATGTAACTATTTTCTAAGCATGTTTGGGTATAAAAAGCATCACATCTATAAAAAAGACATCACATCTGCTCCATAACTCAATAGCTGACATGAATTTTCAGACAGTGACAGCAATACATTATATATTTCCTTAAAAACTATGTTAAACAGCATTTTATCTCATTTTTATAATTATTACACATGCAATTTGATGACATAATATTAACTGGGAGACTACACTGATTAGATGTACTTAAAAAAAGCAAAAAATTATGTACAGTGACGTTATCTAAAACTATACACTTTTACTTACACATTCATATAAATGTTAGCATAAATTCAAATGCAAAATCCATTCATATACTTGATTACATATATGTGATGCGATCTGGGAAAACCCGTCGGATGACATGCTGGGGTGTTTTCAGGAAATTCGAAAAACAGGTCGAATGCCAATTTTTTGTCAAAATTAGGTTTTCATTCAGTTATTATTCTATAACAACTTGTCTATCATCACTGAAAATATCTTGGCAAAATTCACTTGTTTAGTGCCCTAAAAGATGTTATAATGGACTATTTCACATCCACAGATGAAGGATCGAATGATGAAGTTACTAAAGAGGAGGCGTCTGATGACAGTCTGTTATATATAGGGATGCAACGATACCATTTTTTCAGAACCAATCTGATACCAAAAATTCTGAAATTTCTATACTTCTGTAGGTTGACCTGATCAGCACTCTTGTGTGTTAAACACAATCTGCTAAATATAGACAACTTAATTTTAATGAAAAATAACAAATGAAAAAATATATAATCATAATATATGACAAAAAATACTATAAACTAGGTTAGTGGATAATTCAGCAGCAAAACTTATTCTAGAAAATCATGGGTGCAAAATTATTTGATAAAAACAAACTAAACTAAACATTTAGTGAAACAACATTATTTAGTGGGGAACAAACAGAAGTTAATAAGTGTAGGACTAAATCTGGTCAAATGTTACACATTGCTCTTTGTATTGTTGTCAAATACATTGATATAAATGTAAATATCGCAATATGCATATCGCAATGGCATGCGATATATGAATCATTTTAATAATAGGCTACTTAAATCAAAACGTTGCAAAAGGTCAAAGTTTTAGTTCGACGCATATAGCAGAGAATAGAGAATCAGTTATGTTTTAAATGAATGTAAACAGCTGAGAAAGAAATCGGATGTGTATCTTTATACTGGATCCGTGCAGTCGGATTTAAAGGGACAGCAGCCTATAAATACGTGCTGCTGAATATGTCACTAATTTTAATCAAACAACAAAACAGCTATAACAAAGATTAATCTAAACTTAATTCATACAGTGAACACTATGCAGTGTTATTTTACACTTAATTATTACATTTCTGTACCTGAATACTACTGTTTATTTTATCTTTGCTTGTAAATTGTGTATTTCTTTTTTTCCTTTTTCTTTCTTTTTTTTTTACTCACTGTTCACTTGCCTTTAATCATGTTTGAACTTTCTCAGACTATAGTTTTTGCTGTGTTATATGAAGAAGTACTTCAAGTGTATGGAAAGCAAAGTCACAATGATATAAAATTAGTGTCATTCATTTTTTTGTTTGTATGTTCACATTGATGTTAAAATTACATTTTCAGATTTATGACATAACTTTTTATGTACTGCTAAAACACTGCTGATCACTTTCTGAAGTTGTAGTGATTCTTTCTTTTCCAAGAAAGAATGTGAAACTAATTGGTTATATGATTTTCATTTTTTAATATTTAAAAAATATAATTTAAATAGATTTTTCACACTTTAAGCAATATTGTATCGCATATCGAATATCGCATTTTTTTCCCAATATCGCACAGCCCAAACAAGTAGCCTAAATATATATATAAAATATATACTATAAAATTAAAAAACATTTCTTTTAAATGCATAGCACAGTAATGAAGGCAGCAACACAGCAACATATGATAGATAGAACAGAACAAAAAAGACTATTGATCATCTTTTATTGCGCAAAAGTATAATACGAAAAGGTATGTTTCCAATACAGAGCAGCATAAAGCGCTTATGCACATCCCGTGTGCAGAATGATGCGCTTGAAGCAACTCTAGGACCTTGGTTTCCAAATGAAATACAAAACTTGCTCTCATCTGAAAAGAGGACTTTGGACCACTGGGCAACAGTCCAGTTCTTCTTCTCCTTAGCCCAGGTAAGACGCCTCTGACGTTGTTTGTGGTTCAGGAGTGGCTTAACAAGAGGAATACGACAACTGTAGCCAAATTCCTTGACACGTCTGTGTGTGGTGGCTCTTGATGCCTTGACCCCAGCCTCAGTCCATTCCTTGTGAAGTTCACTCAAATTCTTGAATTGATTTTGCTTGACAATCCTCATAAGGCTGTGGTTCTCTCGGTTGGTTGTGCATCTTTTTCTTTCACACTTTTTCCTTCCACTCAACTTTCTTTTAACATGCTTGGATACAGCACTCTGTGAACAGCCCGCTTCTTTGGCAATGAATGTTTGTGGCTCCTTGTGAAGGGTGTCAATGATTGTCTTCTGGACAACTGTCAGATCAGCAGTCTTCCCCATGATTGTGTAGCCTAGTGAACCAAACTGAGAGACCATTTTGAAGGCTCAGGAAACCTTTGCAGGTGTTTTGAGTTGATTAGCTGATTGGCATGTCACCATATTCTAATTTGTTGAGATAGTGAATTGGTGGGTTTTTGTTAAATGCGAGCCAAAATCATCACAATTAAAAGAACCAAAGACTTAAACTACTTCAGTCTGTGTGCATTGAAATTATTTAATACACGAGTTTCACAATTTGAGTTGAATTACTGAAATAAATTAACTTTTCCACGACATTCTAATTTATTGTGATGCACCTGTATTATATCTGTGCAATATTTTATTGAGCCTTTTCTTTTAACAGTTTTAAATCTCAGTTATTGTGCGCTCTTGAAGAGAGTTTCATCGTTTTGACTGTAGCAAAGACTATAGAATACCCAAGACGTGTCACTCGTATTGTTTTGAATGAGGAAAAATGCAATGCTTAATATGGCCGCTCAATTGCAGGAAACCCCACCTTCTGAGTAAAAGAGCTAATCGCTAATCAGTAAAGTCATCGCGTCACTGCAGCTGCCGTTAGAAGTCCCGGTTGCTATAGAAACAGTCAGCGTTCTGAGATGCGCGCTTAGGACTGCGCATGCACACTGGCTGATCTAGCCTTAAAAATAAGCTTTTTATAATGCTATTTGAGCAAAAGAAACAACATTTATGACACAGTTGTTGTCAGATTTCATTGGTGATTTCAAATATGAAATTTAATTGTAAGCTTAGTGAACAGTTTTGGGAGAATTTGATGTTTCCCCATACAAAGAGATAGGAGCTGCACTCGCATGCCCGACAGGCATTTCAAAGATGGCCGCCGAGTGACATGACTTGCCTTAAAGGGACTTTGACTGTAGTAACCGAACGTGCCACAGTTTGAATGCTGAATGGAGGATGACAGACAGATGCAGCGGAGAGAAGAGTTTATGTGAACTTGACTTAAATATTCATCTATACTTCACATTACACTATGGAACGGCTTCAAAACACTTGAAATGTAGTGCACGAAAATGTTATGGTGCGTTATAATGTTTTTGTGCCTTTCGTGGGGCTTAACAATAACACAGAATAATATACGGCCTATATCGGATTTGGATCTGTCTTGTCTGACCGATACCCGATCCAACAGAAAATGGCAGTATCGGAGCCGATACCGATACTGAGTATCGGATCAATGCATCCCTAGTTATATGCACAGGTGCACAAACAGTTGCACTGCGCTCGCTTTTCTAAATGTAAACTACAACCCCAACATACAAGGGGTGATCAAAAGTTCAGAGACTATGCCCATGATAAACAATGGAAAACTGTCCTCTTCAGGGTAACGTTAGTCTGTTTGTGTAATGATGCAATATAGCACTTCTGACAGACAGCCCTCTTTCTTAAAGAACCCCCAGCACCATTTTCATATCACTATGCATTACTTTCATTTAGTTCAAATAGTGACAGCATGAACTAAAACTACAAGTTTAGAACACAAAACTACAAGTTACAACCCCGAACTGTGTCTGGTTATGTATTAAGTCCAGAGTAGAACAGGAGAAGAATTGGAGAGCCTGCACGCATTAATCTGTAATTTTTTATGAACAGATATATACACTTAATTTTCAAATGTTTGCAAGTGTTCTGTGTTCATTGGAGTCATTTTGTATCTTTTACATCATGTACAGTGACTAAAATAAGTATTTTACCACAGTAAATTGACGATTATTTGTGATACTTGACTGTTGTGTTTCTATTTTCATTGCCTCACTTTAAACCTGTTTTTCTCAAAATTCCATTCCTGAAAATCATAGCTATCAGCCAAATTCAGATAACCATAACTTTTGTTACATTTTGGAAAGTTTTGGTAAAGGCTTGAACCCAGCTTTCATATGGTATCAAAATTTCACCATGTGGTGGGTTTTCCTAAATCACATCACATATGATCATCATCGTCCATAAAATGCATTGCTGTTCTGTTGTAAGTAATCTTAAAGATTCCTAAATGCATCTACTTTCTGGAAGGCCAAATAAAGTGCTTTTGCTTTCGCCTAGAAACACACAGCGTCTCTCTGACATGGCTGCTTCAACACTAACTGCAGTTACTGAAACCACGCCGCCTTTCTTTGCATGAACATTTGGGCGGCATTATGCAAATATTTTCACATAGTGAGGTAGATATGTGGGGGCGTGTTAGAACGAGCCGTTTTAGGGGGGCGTGGCAGAGTCATAACTTTGATAAAGAATATCTCTTTGGTTTTGAGACTTTAATCTTTGCAACTTCAGGGATCTTATCTATGCACAATCAGCTTGTAACACTCTAAAGAGAAAGAAAAACTTGAAATCGCATCATATGACCCCTTTAAGTATACAATTAAGGGAAAAATTAATTAAGGTGAGGATCATACTTGACGTTGCTACTATGCTCATTCTTCTAAATCCATAAAAAGTCAAGATCCATATTGAAGGTACATCAAGTAGCACAACAAGAAATGTAGCTTTAGTTACAGCACTCAATGAACGTCAAAATGATTGTGCCATCACTGATATTCCTCTCTGGGCAGGACTAAAGGCCCCCCGGAGTAGGTAATTTTCCAAAATAATTTTTACAGAATAGCGCTTTTGCATGACCTAAGAAAAAAGATGTCCCTTGACAATTTTGGTGCAAAGCAGAATGCAAGTCCGGGTGACATAATATGTATTAAAAACCCTCTTCATCTCTTATAAGACAGATTGTGAACATCTTGCCGCTTTAATGACAGACCCTCCCGAGAGAAATAAACAAGAGACGTAAATTCTTCTTGCAAACTGTTTCACTTTGTGCAACAGACCCAGTCCCATCAGCGGACTAAAAATACCCGGGCCTCAGGAGTCTTTTTATTCAAGCAAATGAAGGGAAGCAAATGATGATGGTCTATATCTATACATAACATTGATTATGCATGTAATAGATGAGTACAAGGGAGTGAGTGATTGACCGTTCAATCACAACCCTGAACAGAAAAACATAGCTCTTTAATGGCTAATGAACTCTGTCCTAAGCTGAAAAAAAGAGTCTTAGTTTTCGTATAAAATCTGGCATGCAATCAAATGCTTAGTGAGAGAAATTAGCCCTGTACCCTTGTTACCAGGCACTCCTTACCTTCATTTGCAGGTTTTTGTGATCACACTGTTATGTGTTTGGATGTGTTTTGTGTGTGTTTATGCTTGTGCAGTCTTGATTTTGTTAACCTTGCTCTGCAGAGGCGGAGTTTAGACCTTTAAGCACCTAATTCAGTGAAACCGGTCTCCCACCTCTAAAGTCTTTGGCTTTATGCCCAGAGCAACGCCTCCCCACAGGCGCTCAGCGCCACACACCTGCACTAGTCAGCCCTGAACCGCTCGCCACAGTGACGCAATCTGGCAGGAAAAAAGTGACATGCTGAAAAGCTGAATCCTACATCTCTCTCCCACTAGCACCAGCTCTGGGGATGCAGGTATCAACCGCTTAGTTCTGGGCCTTGGTGATAAAGTAGACTGTAAACAGCATTCAGGAATTTCTAATAGGTGTGCGTGGGCAAAATATCAAGTCTAAGGAGTGTGTTTTGCTGCGGGGATGCATTTTAAGAATGAAGTGAAGTGCTGGCAACCTGTGCTAGGTAACACTGTCTGTTTGTTGTTGTTCAAGGATCTGAATAATTACAGTAAAGCTTTGGTTGTTTTGAAATGGTTCTAAAATGAGCTTGATGTATGTTATTGTTTCTGTTGAATAAACCAAGAGGATAAAAGACATCCAGAGATTCAATCTTGAGAAAAAATCTTGTAAAGGAATCTTATATGTCTGGGGTTTTTAAACTTTTTGACTCCTAAAAGAACCCAGAATATGATGAAACCTTCCTTAAAAACAAATGCAGCAACATATTTTGAATGTATACAAACTCATGTAAACTATAAGAGAAAAATATTAAGTGTGACAATATATAAATTATAAAACTGGATTTTAAATTGTCATTGCACTGAATCCAAAACAAGTGATTACATTTGTATTTGGAAAATATAAACTTAATTTGACAGCATATCCTTTTCTGCTATCAGAGTCATTTTACATGCATTAACCTGAAGAGTAAACTTCAGTAAATGTTAAATTTGTATTTAATTCTTTACATATAAACTTAAGTTGATATCATTTTTTACCCACTATTAAAAGTAATTTTAGATGTACAAACCTGTTTTCTCTGAACTCTTCCACAGACCCTCTATCACCCCCTGAAGGGCACTGGACTCTATTTTGAAAGTACCTGATAATGCAGTGACAAGCAACCTCAAAATAAATACAACAGCATACATATTTCATATTTCTTCTAAGTATTGGTCAATAGGGGTTGGTCAGTGACAAAGCAGCATGACCAGCAGTCAATATAATGCCAATATATTGAGTACAAGTTAAGACAGCAAATTGCTGAGGGTTGTACTCCAAATATGACCACAATTAAGCACAAATTATAGAAGAACTGTTCAGCAGCATCATATGATTTTTAGACTGAGAACTGATGTATGCTTTAAAACATCCACTATTTGGTGAAAAACAAAAAAGCCTTTGTAGTTTTGAGGTTACATAACTTGGCACACTTTGACTTCACAAGTGGCCCATCTATGCTCTCAAAGGCAAGTAATGGATATCGAAAACATGCAATTTCTCCAAAATCACAATTCCACTTTCGTGGTCAGGAAATGAATCATCTAGGCCAAATTTATCGAGAGAAAGCCAAAGCAAAAGATGATGGAGACTTTTTTGTAGAGGACACTTTCTGTGATTTTAGGTTTCAAAGAAAAACAGGAAAAACCAAGGCTAAGTGTGATTACATCCGCAGTGTTTTTCTGCCTTGTTTTTGTTTTTCCTTCTCTCACTCTCTGTCCTCTGAAAGGTTAATGAGTCTGGTGAAAGGAAATGGTCTGAGAGACAGCAAGGTGTTGGACCATTTGGTGTGTGGCCAAGCCAAAGAGCCGCCACAATGTCATTATGCCCCGATGGCGGTTCAAACCAGAATGAGTGACAAACAGCTGTCGCTAATGCACTCGCTAACAGATGCGCCTAGTCTTTCATCCCCTTACTGGGGCAGGACGCAAGCTCCTTTCCGCCAAAAAATAAATCAAACTACAGTAGAGGTCCATTTCCACCATTGCAAATTAATTCCGAAATATCAAAACACTGATTAATCTCGGGTCTCTGAATCGTCTGGATGGTCATTCATTCTGACAGCACCCTGTGCTCCTGTCTGGCCCTGTGATGGTGGCTCAAATGATTAGGCTTTAATGAGAGACAAGAAAATGTTGATGTAAGGTAAAGGAAAGTGGAATTAGACAGATAATGTTGAGCAGCTCGCTGTGAAATCAAATTAGCGCCCTCTCAATCTTATCAGCAAGAAGCTTATTTTTTTTCCAAAGCAGCAGTCTATTCAAACCTCTGCCGTTTATTCTCTTCTCAGTCTCTGCTGCAGATATTCGCAATATATCTGATCGTTCAATACGGTTCAGTTAATAAAAGAGAACTTTGAGCTTTCTACAGGAATATGTGATTGCTAGATATCACAGCTGAGATTTGTGAGGAGAAGTAACGGGATGAGGTGAAGTTAAGCTGGTGCATAAAATCTAAAAATACTTTTTTTATGATGGATGATATACTACACTTCTGTCGAGCTTTCATTTAGGATCTGAAAAGATCCGAATAACATTGTGAAGAAGTCTTTATGGTACATATTACATGTACAGTAATATTTCAGAATTGGAAAAGTGATGGAATAAAAGCTTTTAGTGAAACATGAACTGAAAAATAAACTAGATATTAGCATTTTGTGAAGTTGCTATGTAGTGGTGATGGGCAACTTTCAGCAAGTTACATCAATACGGTTGCAACAAGTGACTCAATGAGTGAGTCATCGAGTCATTCATTCAACTGATTCACTGATTTGTTCTTATGTATTTTTTAATTTCTTTATTTTTTAGGTTACGTTTTTTTTCTCTCTGAACTTGCACCTGGAACATGAGAGCTGCTGCTTCAATTGCATTTTAAACTGTTTAGCAGGGATTCGGGCATTGTGTGATTTTTAGAGATTCATGTATATGGATCAAATGAAATGCTATCTTACCAAATTCACATTCGATTTACATTTAGTCTGATACAACGACTAAAGTCTCAAAACCAAAGAGATATTCTTTATCAAAGTTAAGACTCTTTTTGATGAAACAACAAAACACCCCCCCCCCCCCCCCCCCAAAAAAAAAAAAAAACATATACTGTCAGAGTCGTTTCCTTGTGGAAAGCGCTTGACCTGTAGCGTTATTCCCACACTAATATGCAAATGTAGTGAAAATTTCCAATCGTCAAGCACAAACTCCCAAACAATAGCAAAAATAGGTGTTGAATGTTTATCCCATCACAGTTAAAATTGCATTTACCTATCAAAATAATCAAAATATGATTGTCTGACCGAATAATGCACCCCTTATATCCACAAATCCACAGAGAGAGAAAGAATATTGGACTGATATGCAGGTTAAGCCTGGTGGACTCTTCAGAAATTGCAGGGATTTGCTTCTATCCACCAGCATTTGGGAGGCTGGTGATAACGACAGCTGATATATCAGGTGTCAACAACAACAGACAGACAAGTGACTGGAAAATATTATCACAGAAGACTCAGGAGCACTCCCTGCAAACATGAGAGCAGCATTCTCCAGGAACCGTCATGAGATGGTATGAATGTTTTCATGCTGTTTAACCACCTACTAAATTGCTGAGGTAAATCTCAGAGATGGTTTTAGTTCCACGTTGAGAGTGAAAATGCTGGGAGAGAGGAAATTGGCTGCTCTGAGTTTCAACAAGTAGCACAATGCCAGCGTACCAGCTCTCGGTGGTATTAACAAGGTATGAAAGCAGCACACCAATAAATCACAGGCTTTTCAGTCACCACAAGTGAAAAAGTGAGTGCTGTTTCCATCTAATACACTCTAAAACTACAGACCCAGGCGACTACATTTAAACACAAAGGTCCAGGATTAATTAAGCCTGATTCCTTAATATAAACCACTTATCTTACTCCTCAATCAGGGTTCTCGATGTTGGCTAGATGTATCAACTCTGCTTTAAAATAGCAAAGTGAGAAGAGGTTGGCAGCTGTGACCAGAGAGATAGAGCTAGGAAGTAGCATGTGGAAATCATTAAGTTCAACAAGTTTGGCTTGAGTTTTGATTGTTAGTTTATACCCTAGGTAGTTTTTTTTTCTTCTTCCATATGATACAGTTCATTTATTTTTTGCAACAAACAAAACAGGCCTTTTGTCAGGAAAGTTATTGTCATCCTAGTTCCTTTCCTAACAGATTTTCAAACATGGCAATCACAACACTCAGGGGAAAACAGGTTTTACTCTCTCCAAATCTGAAGCTAGGATTGCAAATCTCTCAATGCTTGCGAATTCATGGTTGCTTGTTTTGTATTCCTAATTAACATTTTCTTTTAATTGCTTAAACCATCCTAAATTCTTACTGACCTGTCATCTGTGACCTGTAGTTTCTTCTCGCAACCACATTTTCTCATCTGCACATTTGTTAATGAGCAGCTGTTGATTTTAATTGTTACTTTTCGTACTTCTGCTGCTCATCAATTTCACCTTTTAAACCATAACAGTCCTCCTCTTCGTCTTCCAGCCAATAAATTGCCATATCCCATAATCCTCTCCAGACAGTTCAGCACTTCAACGCCCACTCACTGCCCTCAAACTCCCTCAAATTTTGTCACATAATTCTGTAAGAGGGCTTTAATTTAGCCCATGCTGTTGAGGACTTACGCAATTAATCTTACTTTTAATGTAATGGCCTTGTTATGTTTTTGGCCAAAGAGTAATTGGAACGGCCAGATTTAGTTTTCTACTAATGTTCACCTGAGGGGGCGATATGACTGAAAACATCCCCTTGGGCGGTCAGGTATGATGACACCAATAACTGTAAACTGTGCAGCTGTCACAATGACTGGCAATGCATCAGTGAAACTGCTGCACCCATCGTACAATCTGAATGGAGGTTTATAACTTTGGCGGAATTTTAAATAAGCCAATATATTTGTGGACAGGTTTGATTTAACACTCAAATACAGGAAGCTGTAAGCATTTTTTGTATAGAAAATTACATTAAATAACCAAGATTTGTTCCAACTCACTGTAGAATGAACTGCCATATTACTAAAATCAAGTCTGAAATGTTTAGGGCATGATGACTGCATGAATCTAGTTTTTAAAGTAAAAAAATAGTATAATTAAATCCAACATAATAATTTTACTTTTTGAAATTCCAGACCCGTACTGCTTCTCAGTTTTAATACTTTTTCCCTAAAAATTGGATTGCAAATCTGATTTTTTAAATATATTTTTGAAACATAATTCTGTAAGAGGGCTTTAATTTAGCCCATGCTGTTGAGGACTTACGCAATTAATCTTACTTTTAATGTAATGGCCTTGTTATGTTTTTGGCCAAAGAGTAATTGGAACGGCCAGATTTAGTTTTCTACTAATGTTCACCTGAGGGGGCGATATGACTGAAAACATCCCCTTGGGCGGTCAGGTATGATGACACCAATAACTGTAAACTGTGCAGCTGTCACAATGACTGGCAATGCATCAGTGAAACTGCTGCACCCATCGTACAATCTGAATGGAGGTTTATAACTTTGGCGGAATTTTAAATAAGCCAATATATTTGTGGACAGGTTTGATTTAACACTCAAATACAGGAAGCTGTAAGCATGACTGCAGGAAACAACATTTTTTGTATAGAAAATTACATGAAATAACCAAGATTTGTTCCAACTCACTGTAGAATGAACTGCCATATTACTAAAATCAAGTCTGAAATGTTTAGGGCATGATGACTGCATGAATCTAGTTTTTAAAGTAAAAAAACAGTATAATTAAATCCAACATAATAATTTTACTTTTTGAAATTCCAGACCCGTACTGCTTCTCAGTTTTAATACTTTTTCCCTAAAAATTGGATTGCAAATCAGATTTTTTAAATATATTTTTGAACATGGCTTACACTGGCCTAAAACTCAAAATGCACAAATATAGTATAGCCTAAGTGACAACAAACCATGCTTGCATCTGTCAAAAGTTTGGTCATGCATGTCTTTACTACGTGCAACAGAGATTATCGTTGTTTTTAAAGATCCATACCTCAATGCATCTTTCCAATTTTATCATACACCCCCTCACTGGCTTAAAGGGTCCTTCGTTCATCTTCAGAACACAAATTAAGGTATTTTTGATGGAATCTGAGAGCTGTCTGACCCTGCATAGACAGCAACGCAACTAAAATGTTCCCAAGTCCAGAAACGTAGCAAGATCTGTAAAATAATTTTCAATTCAATTAAATTTGTGTTCCGAAGATGAACGAAGGTCTTACGGGTTTGAAACGACATGAGGGTGAGTAATTAATGACATAATTTTCATTTTTGGGTGAACTAACCCTTTAATGTTTAATATTCTAAGTAAACAGCAGACACTGTGAATTAAATACATTGTCAATCAGTCATCTCCACTAGCAAGTTTTTCTATCCCTGCACAGAGGTTAAGCTTTATTAAAATGGGTGTAATCCTGTTAGTCATGTGAATATCCTAAAGGTTACTAGTTCATGTTTCCCCGCATTAAGACAATATGAAGGTCCAAAACATTAGTCACCAAAATAACTAGCCCGGTTTTTTGTGTGCAATTTAATGTTTAATATTCTAAGTAAACAGCAGACACTGTGAATTAAATACATTGTCAATCAGTCTCCACTAGCAAGTTTTTCTATCCCTGCACAGAGGTTAAGCTTTATTAAAGTGGGTGTAATCCTGTTAGTCATGTGAATATCCTAAAGGTTACTAGTTCATGTTTCCCCGCATTAAGACAATATGAAGGTCCAAAACATTAGTCACCAAAATAACTAGCCACAAGCACCCAAACACATATGGCAGACATGTGTTTTTCTGTCATGTTTTGTTTTTTCTGTGGGGACTTTCCATTGAATTCTATCATTTTTTTCTATCACCCTAAACCAAACTCTTACAGAAAAGTTTCTAAATTTTTACACTTTCATTAAGACATTGTTTATTATGTTCATTAAGTTGCTTTCCTCACTAAAGTTGTTATCTATTCTCCACAATGTAGCTGAATTCAGGTTTTACTATCCCTGTGGAGACATTTGTTCCCCTCAGCATAGGCAAAACCTGACACACACATACTTTTCCTTAGTTATGTATATTTTTTTCCAATTGAGGACATGCCCAAAGGGAGGTTTTGTTACATTTACCACACTTTGGGGGACAATTTTATTCACAAACTATGGCTACTTACAAGCACACAGAACACAGTTAGCTAGTTAATAAAAGTTAAACACACAAACAGCTTAAAATAATTGTTTGTATGTGACCCTGGACCACAAAACCAGTCACAAGTCACACTGGTATATTTCTAGCAATAGCCAACAATACATTGTATGGGTCAAAATGATCGATTTATCTTTTATGCCAAGTAAAGATCATGTTCCATGAAGACATTTTGTAAATGTCCTACTGTAAATATATGAAATCTTAATTTTTGATTAGTAATATGCATTGCTGAGGACTACATTTGGACAACTTTAAAGGCGATTTTCTCAATATTTAGATTTTTTTGAAACCTCAGATTCCAGATTTTCAAATAGTTGTATCTCGGCCAAATATTGTCCAATCCTAACAAACCATACATCAATGGAAAGCTTATTTACACTTATGACTGGTTTTGTGGTCCAGGGTCACAAATAATAAAAAAAATAACTTTAAATAGACCTTTTAAATAACTTTAAATAGACAAACATAAAATGCAAAGTACTTAGGAACTACTGGGCCTCAAAGAAGGTAATGCATTACATTTGAAAACAGTACAAAATGTCCAGTTTTCTTATTCCACTGACAAGTCCAAATCTCTTGCATCCTTCCTACTCTTGGATGCTTTAGTAGATAATTTATTCTAATATTTTCTGCACTGTGCAAATGTTCACATCATTACATAATTAAACATTTGTTTCAATTGGATTTTCCACAAGAAAGGCATAATTTGATCAGTTTTCATATCCGTTTCAACTTAATGTTCTTCTTCAGTACGCTAATTAAATTCAAAGTGGCTTGAAAAATGCAATGAACTGCATGTTGTGACCACTTGAATTTAATTTTTAAAAAAAGTAGTGCAGCACTTATAAAATCTGTTTTCAATTACAGTGAGTTGAATCAGTTTACAGTTTGTGCACCAAAACTTACAGTATAAAGGAAAACACAAAGCACAGTAACAATTGCACTAATTTTGAAGCTAACTAAGCCATTTTACTCTGCAACATAAATCTTTAAAAAAAATCAGCTGACAAACGTCATGAACCGACACGCAAAACACTTGACAGTCCTGATGCTCTTTTCGCGCAGGACACAGCAACATGACAGCATGATAAACGCACAACCATCACCGCCTACCTGAGGAAGAGCGTCTCTCCTTGTCTGATGGTGATATTGTCCATCTGTTTGTTATCGGATTGGGATTCCCCCTGACTGCGGACAGGCAGACCTGCGGGGAGAAGGAACAACAGTCTGAGACTCATCACCACACACCTCCTCCAGGACGCCGCGCAGCATCCATACACAACCATCTTCATTTGCGGAGTTCTCGGAGTGGAAATCCGTTCACAGTAGTCCAAAAGAGAAACGCGTTAGTTAGCCATTACAGTTCATCTGTTAATCCAGATTTCCTCCCCAGGTAGACAACAAAATCCCTCGCGTACTCAGTACAGAGCGCTTATCGATGACCGCGCCGTGCCGTCGCCATGGGAATGGGGGTAACATACAATAACGTATGAATGAAATGTACACTTTAGTGGTGCCCTCAATCTTTCTGCTTCCTTAGGTCATTTCATATTCGAACTCAAACTCCACCTTTTTCCCTCACTGACACGCTGTCTCAAACTTTAAGAAGTGACGGTAAGAGAGCCGAGAGCGAATGAACCTGCCAAAATGTCATTCCAGCTGCGCGTGAATGGATATGGAGGGTGTTTGTGGTTCCTCAGTGCAGTACAGTGTGAGTATACACAGTCTTCTAAAAAAAAAAAAAAGGTCTCCCTCCAGTGGGACCGTTGCTCGGTTTTCTTTTAGAGCCTCCTTACCGCGGAATAGAGACTTGGAGTTGGATAAAGCGCAAATCAGCGGCTGTTGTATGGAGTAATGCAATTGCGTGAGCGACATTCATTGATTGCCTTGTGGTTTGCAGCCTCTGCCATTCAACACGACTGTTCAAGAAGCACTCGAGAGAGAAAATTGAGCTTTGTTGCACAAAATCACAAATCAAATAACCCATATTTTTGAGAACCGAAAAGAATGATGTCTAGACAGAGATGACAGGAAAATTGAAGTACAAAATTAAGGCGTCGCGCACCTTTTTAAGAGATTGTTTTGAAAATCCAAACTGAATGACATACCTACCCACATAACTTCTGTGTTATTTTAAGGTTAAGATGATTCATACGTGTTCTAATGGTTAACATGCTATTTAAACTACTTGTAAATTATTCTAAGTATTTAATAATCAAAAATATCAAAAAGGAAAACCGTACAAAGCTATATATAAAAACAATATATACTGTATTTCAATATATAGCCATATGTGTGTGTGTGTTTATGCTACACTGTGGGGACCAGATGTCCCCACAAGGATAGTACAACCTGACATGATAGTAAACCTGATAGTAAAGCATGCAGTCCCCACAAGGGAAACATTATTAAAAATAGCCTAGTAAATGATGTTTATCTGAAAGTGGAACAATGCAAACAGGTTTTCTTTAAGGGGTAGAGGTTTAGGGTTAAGGCAGGGGTTTTCAACCTGTGGGTTTTCAACCCCAGGGGGGCACGAGCATCAGTTAATTCAGAGACGTTCCCTTGAGAATTTATGAATATGAGTTAACAAATTTGTAGCCATCCACTAGGGGGCAATCTGACTCCCACTGCTAGTCGACAGTTAGAGCAGAGTTGGCTCGAGTATCAGTCACGCTCAGTGTTGCCAAGTTTTCCCGCGGAATTCGGCTACTTTAACTCTTGCCACGTTTTGTAGTTTTGGGCTAGTTTTGAGTAGCAATTAGGTGGGCTTTGTTGTGAAAACCTGGCAACCCTGGTCACGCTTATTGACAGTGTAAGATGATTTACAATTAGCCGTGTCGGAAATCCAACCACGGATTGGCATGTTGTTATCTCAGAAACAGGCTCAGCCATCACATTGAATCAGGTAAACTGGTTATATATTTATGTTTCAGTATAATTACGCACACTATACCAGGGGCGGTTCTAAACCCTTTTTAGGTGGGCTTCAGCCCCCCTATCTGTCACCTTAGCCCCCCAAAACTATCTTAATGATCAGGCCAGTGCTGCTTCCTAGAGAAAGTTTTTCATTCTCACGTGTTTTAAGTCTTGACAGTTTAAACATGAAAGTAATTATACAATTAGATGCGCGAGTGAAATTAGACAAACTTGGGGGGGCGCATGTCCTAAAAGTTTGAAAACCCCTGGGTTAGGGGATAGAAAATATAATTTGGTCAGTATAAAAGTAATAGAAGTCTATGGAAAATCCCCACAATTCACAGAAACCTAACGTGTGTGTGTGTGTGTGTGTGTGTGTGTAGAAGAGAGAGAGAAATATTGCAATTTGAAATGACAATCTATTTGAACAGGCTATATATATTTCAATCATGACAATTCTCGGAAGATTTAACATGGTGATGGATATGACAATGTTAATGTATTTGGTCTTGGCGAAATAGATCTGCTACGCGGTGCTGCTGCTGCTGTTGGTTATTGCTGTAGTTGTAGATTATTGCTGCTGCTGCAAGCAAGTACAGGAACTTGTTACTGCCAATGCATATGGCGATACGGTGCCGTGAGTATTTAAGACACACTGCTGTTGCACAAATAGCATATAAAATAACCCGTAGCAGATCTATACAGGTGGAGCTGGGGAAGGTGGAGGGTTTCAGAGAAACTCTGAAAGCGCTCTGCAGGAATCTCTAGTGAAAGCTAGCCAGCCAAATAAATGCAAGGCAGTAAGTTCATTGGCTGCATATGCATCAGCATGAACCAATCAGCTTGTGCCAAGTCGTTTAACTCTCTGAATATCATCAGTTACATTAACAACCCGTCAGCCTGCGCCATCTATATATATATATATATATATATATATATATATATATATGTGTGTGTGTGTGTATGCATGTGTATATATATATATTCAAATAGATTCAGTCATTTCAAATTGCAATATTTCACAATATTACTGTTTAATTTTTTTTCTCTCCATCAAATAAATGCAGCCTTGGAGAGCATAAGAGAGTACTTTCAAATATATATTCAAATATATATTTTCCCTTCAATAATCATGCAACTTAATTTTACAATATAAATATTTTTTAGAAGTTGTCTCGAAGCATTTGAATTGACATAATGGTTCTGTACAAAATTAGATGTCCAGTATTTCATAAATGTTCTCAGACACCACCTGCTTCCACTTTCTACCATCAGCCATAAGTAATCAATTCACTCAAGACAGCAGCACTTATTTCATAACAAGCTTCACCTTCTGTAGAAGGATGTGAATGCCCAGAGAATTTTAAGAGGAGCAATTCAAGAAACACAACATTTTCTCTCTCTAGCCTCTCAGACAGACTCTCCCTCTCTGCAAATGTGCCAATGTGTCGTCACAGATCACTCTAGAGATCCAGAACTAATGTGACAGTGGCCTAAACAACTGCACGTAGTGGGTCTCTGAGCAGAAATGAGGGAATCACACAGAAGACTCTTCTTTCATAAAAATGTCCTACTAAGTGGTGAGTGAAGCAGACCGTCTACAGAAGCCCACATACACAGGGCATTTGTGGATGACTCATTTTTCTGCAATGGTCAAGGTTTGGTCAATTTATTTAGCAAAAGCATTGAACTGCCAAGTATTGCCTTCTATCTATCTATCTATCTATCTATCTATCTATCTATCTATCTATCTATCTATCTATCTATCTATCTATCTATCTATCTATCTATCTATCTGACTCAAGTATGTATCTTACAGACTAATTCACTCTGCGCTGCAGATGGTCTCCTTCTTCCTTTAAGATTTAAGTTTGCCCACCAGGGGCCTGTGATAATGAGGTCTCATTGCAGAACTTCAGAAAGATCATCAGTATGTAATTTTATCTGTGGCATGAGATGTTAATTTGTATTGGCTGATCCAAAGTAACTTGGTAAAATGTCACCATGCATAAATAAATTCGCAACCAATCATAAAATGTTGGAAATGCTTTATATATATATATATAATTTTTTTGTTTGTTTGTTTGTTTGTTTTGTTTTTTTTTCCCATTAAAAACTGGCACAAAAATTTAATAATTTATTCCTCCCCTTTAGATTTTCTTTGTGGTCTCAGACTTTTGGACCTAATATATCATTAAACTAAACCATGAAATATTATGAGTCTAACTATCACTGTAAGTATTTAAAATATTTCACCTGCATCTGTTGCTGACCAAATTAATTAATTTCAAAATAGATTCAATAGAGATCTATTTTTACAATTAGTACATCAGTGTACACATTGAGCAAAAAAAAAAAAATGTTTGAACTTTACATTTGACCGCTATTTCTGTGAGTCTTCTCATCTCAAAATAAAATCTAGCAACTATTTGTGGTTGCTGTCAAGAAGTGAAATATTTGTGTTTGGTATTTTGCTTTCATTTTCAATAGTGATTGTTATAGGTAGGTACATCCCTCACAGTGACTTTTATATCTGGATCATGATGGATTTAAATGAGCTTTGCTTTTGCCATCTTTGTTACACCTTTCAAGACTCTTTTTTTTTCTTCTCAAGGCTTTTTGTTTACCCCATAAGATTCAATAGGAATTCTAGATGACCACATGATTCTTCCTAAATTATTCTAATATGCTGACTTGGTTCTTAAGAAAGATTATTAATGTTGAAAACAGTTGCTTAATATTTTGTGGAAACTCTGATACCCCCTCCTCCCATTATTCTTGGATGAATATAAAGTTCAAAGAACAGCATTTATTCAAATAGACTTTTTTTGTAACATTCAACATGTCTTTCACTATTTACCAGTCTTTGAATTCTTGCTTATTAAAAGGTTTCATTTCAAACTTTTGAACATTAGAGTGTATACACCAAATATATATCATATATGTGAAAAATATTATTTTTTAAATATGATTATTTGCTATTTTTGGTAATGTAGAATGTGTGTCATTCCAAGTGCGGCACTATAATTATCTGAAGTCGTATGTGGGATTGAATTAACATATAATTATAGAAATATGCTAGAAATAAGCTTGAGTCCAACTTTGACCAGTACTGTACAAACAAACCTTGTTTATCAGTTCTGATGGAAAGCATGCATTTGGAAGTACTCCTCCACCTTTTGAGAAGGAGAAAACACCCAGATAAAAAAATACCACCGCCTGAAGGTTTTCTCAACAGGGAAATTTTGCCACTATAAGTTAAGACATCTGTATAAACTGAAGCTGTGAAACCTTACTCACTAAGACATCATAAGCTCTGCTAAACTCTGCCCTGCTGGCAATGTTGACTTTAGTGCATTGGCACGGCACTTCAATAACATTTGTGGGACGACAGCTCAATTCCCAGTTTGTGGGCTCCCAGCTGATTTGGTGCAATGCTGCTGGCTATGTAATATCGTGTCACTATGAGAACTCAGTTATATATCATAGAGGGCCTTTTGTAATTTTCAGTGTTTTGCTTTAGCCTGCTAAACAGAACCCACTTCAGCATTCAAAACACCTAGTTGATGATTGCCTGGGTTAAGAGTACTGCTGAAAAACTATAATCAAGTTGAAATGCTGCTCTGAGAGGGATAATATGTGTCCTCACGTATCTGTGAAAACAGTGTTTATGGCTTAAGTGAGAGCTCAAAGTGGCTTGCGACCGGAATGTAACGGTACACCTCCGAGTGCACGTCCACACACTCACGCTAGTGTGCTAAATCACTCTCTTTCTTCATCTAACACATAGTGACATGCTGGGATGAGTGATCGGGCAGATCTCTATACACAGGAACTGAAGAATCTGAGCTGAGAGAGATGAGGAAAAAGCTGGGAGCCGAGAGCAATTCGACTCTTTGGGGTGGAAGTGACCATTATTTTCCAATACAGAGATTGATGTCACTTGAACTCCTCTTTGTCTTACACTAGTAATGGTTTTCTGTCTCTGCTTTGCCGTTTAACAGCATTTTCTTCTAACTTGTCCTATATTGGAGTGTCATTGCAAAAGCTGGAACACTTTTGTCTTCAAAGGAAGAGAAACTGGAGGTTTTATTTTTACTGTTGTGATTTACTTCTATAACAGGGATGCTAATTAAAGCTACTATAGTAGCTACTATTATATTATATTATATTATATTATACAGTGCACAGCATAAACGAGTACACCCCCTCTAAAAACTTAAATTCAGCAATTACTCTTTACTTAGAAGACATGTTAGGGTTCTTTGAAGATGTAATGTTCCAACAAGCCTGCTTGATCAATTACCAAAGAAGAATGCCAAAATTGTTCAGCAAAATAAGATTTTCTTATCAAAGTGATACAATTTAGTGTTGCAAAAATGAGTACACCCTCCTGAAAGTTACTAAATAAAAAATAATTTTAAAAAGTGTATAGGTTTAAGGCTATTTTTGATCAACAAGTATATTGAACCAAAACTTTTAAAGACAAGTAATTTCCTGACAATTAACTTAACACTCTTGAGCTGCTGTAAGAGATTCTGTAGAGACGAGCTGAGCAACACTCCCCATTAAAGATCAGAGCATTTAAGGAGGTCGTCCTCCAGGAGTTAAACAGCACAGATGTGAAAATTTGTCATGAACTTGTACACTCAGTGCCAAGAAGGTTCAGAGCAGTATACTTTAAGTTCTGGAGGACATACTAAGTACTAGAATATTATACATTTTCTGAATTAAATCTAGGGTGTACTCATTTCTGCAATCCTTCATTTAAACAAAATTGGCTAATTTACTTATCTTACAGAAAATATTGGCATATATTTTGTTGTTTTTATTAAGTATATGTTTCAAATGTTTCAATTTTGCCATCTTTCCATGAATCATATTAATTATATTAGTGATCATTAAGAAAATACATATTTTATATTTATTCAAAGGGGGTGTACTCATTTATGCTGTGCACTGTATATTATATTATATTATATTATATTATATTATATTATATTATGATAGTACAAATGTGTGATATGACCTTTCAGAAAATGATTTTGCACTTAATATTTTGTGGAAACGGTGATACATTTTTTTCAGGATTCTTTGATGACTAGAAAGTTCAAAAGAACAGAATTTACTTTAAATTTATATTTTTTCCATCCATCCATCTATCCATCTATCGATCTATCTATCTGTCTATCTATCGATCTATCTATCTATCTATCTATCTATCTATCTATCTATCTATCTATCTATCTATCTATCTGACTATCTGACTATCTATCTAATCATCATACTTGCTGGCTGGCTGGATACATACATAAATAAATAAATAAAAAATAATAACAACATAGGCATGTTTTAGTATGTATCTTACATGTATGTTGCTCTTTATTAAAAATAAATACAATATTTAAAATTAAAAATAAATAAATACAAATATAATTATTGACTATTTTTGGTTTGTAAAATGTGTCATTCCAAGTGTGTTCATTTAATTTTACCTGAAGTCATTTCATAACCTATGCAGGATTTAATTAACATATAATTATAGAAATACTTTCAGTTTCTTTTATTAAGATCAGATCCCATGATAAAATATCATCAGCATCAGAATATGATGGTGCTCATCCAGCAAATTCAATAGATGTGTGGTAAAATCAGGTTACTGTAATTAAACCCCATCCGTTCTATTTTGTAACATGTCTGATTCTACACATTTCAACCTTTAAGATCAGACTACTGACTTGCACAAAGCATCAAATATTGTTCTGGCACAGATGCACTTTGCATGACAAACTACTCGCAGTGTGTAGTAATTATAGAAACATATGCATGGATGACAAAAAAACGATGTAATAAAAGACACAATGCCCTGACCGAGTCATAATGCTCTGGGGTTTAAATTCACAGCAGTCAAACTAGTAGTAGTATACTGTTATACTATAGATCTACACCAATGCAGCACTGGCAGTAATATTTTATGATTGTGCTGTAACAACGTACAGCCATAACAAGTCATTAAAGGGGTATTTTCAAGGACAAGTAAGTTTACTGTATGGATTGGAGAGTAAGACATAAGTGTTTACGTCAATAGCATATTTAGTTTTTATAGCCTGAGCAAAGGAGAGGACTGCAGTACAGGTAAGCAGGGACTGAGATAATTAGTGTAATTGTATGAGTATTCAAAGAAAGCACTTGCAGCTCTCTAAATCTCTCGTTCAGAACAGAGGTTGGGTTCATTAAAACAAATCCGCCTGAAATATTTTGAACTGGTTCATGCTCCAGTCAAATCCTGTTGTGAAACAGTGATAAAAGAATTGTGTGTATCGCTACATCTTTATTAAAGTCTAAGAGGCAGGGGGGAAGTTTACTAGCGGGTATTATGAAAAATAAAATCAGATAAATGGGAATTATAAGCGCAGAGACGCATTTGTATGATAATTTACCTATACTTTGAAGAGGCGCAGACTTGCAGAAAATGACTCAAGAGTATTAGAAAATAAAAAGTGCACCTTTCTTCATTCTTTTTTTTCTATAAAAATAATGGTAACACTTTAGTATAGGGACCAATTCTCACTATTAACAAGTTGCTTATTAGCATGCTAATTATTAATATAGTGGCTGTTTATTAGTAGGCTACTTATAAAGCACAAATTCTGCACGGCCATATTCTACATCAAAATAAAATAAAATATTAATACTTATTTAAAATAAAATAAATAAAAATAAATCCCTAGACTCTAGCCCTTTGCATTAATGAATCACCAAAAATGATTTTACAAAGTATTTTTAAAGTGGACATCACACATCAAAGAGTAATATCAGATCAGGTCTGTAACCAATGCATAAATGTTTGCCTTGCTCAGTGATAGAGGATGTGCTGCTGTTGTACACCTGTGAAACCTTCAAAAGTAATTCATGTTTTATACATCAAACCAGCTTTTGGCTGCTTTCATCTGTGGTGGTCTTATGAAACAGAGCATTCCATTTGCATAACATTCCAAAAGGTGTATTGCAAACCAGTTGGCAGAGATGATTTCCAAAATACCTCAAAGCATCGGTTCTGCTTGAAACAGAGGCTGTGAAAGAGTATTTGTTCTTGAAAGTCGTCTCTCAAGCATTGACGTTTAAGAGAGATAGCGCTCATTACACACAGCACAGACATTTTGCAGCAATTACTCTTATCTTGTGTCAACACATCTCACAAACAGAACCCCCTTGAAGAATTTTGCGAATCAAGACACTTCTCATTTTCCGTTGACTGGTTTAAATTCAGAGACTAAATTACCGGGAATAACTCTACACCACAGAGCCATCTGGCTTTCCGCGCAGCCATATTTAATTTACGAGCACAGATTAGCCAATCGCTCTTCATACATGTTTAACTGACAGGTTCAAATTGGTTACCTGGTTACTGAAGAGGAGTTCTGTCATTTAAAGTCTGCAGAGGTGAGAGCATTTTGAGGGGTCTCTTCTGCATTTGACAAAATGTTGTGTCACTGTGTGAGATGTTATGCAATCAGAAATGAAAATGCAGATAAATATGAATGTTACAGGAGTTCTCTTTTAAAAATGGAAATCAAACTGTCATTATTTACTCACCCTTATGCGTATGCTGTTATTTTTACCACGAAACACCAAAAAGGAATTGCGAAGAATTTCTATGCAACTACAACAACACATCAAACTTAAAAAAATTAAAATAAATAAATAAATCCTTAAATTGGTCCACATGCCTCAATTGCTACTGCATATTCCAAGTATTTATTCTATTCTATTTTATTCTTATTCTTTATTCTATTATATTCTATTATATAAGTCCTTATTCTTTGTTCTAGAGTCTTACAATATCCAAAGTTTGTGGTAGGTATGAGTTTTAAAGCCACAATACCGTGAAATTTTATTACAATTTAAAATAACTGTTTCTATTTTAATATATTTTTAAATATAATTTATTTAGTGTCACATGATCCTTCAGAAATCATTCTAATATGCTCAAGAAACATTTCTCCTATATTATCAATGTTGAAAAAAGTATTTATTTATTTGAAATAGAAATTGCATTAAAAATGACATTTTAATTCATATAAGTCTCTACTGTCACTTTATATTTAAAAAAAATCTAAATTATAATTAAAAAGTTATGTTACACTTTATGACACATTTGTTTTGAGTTGACCTTGTTATAGGCTTGTCTTGTTATAAAGCCAAAAGCAAATACCGCATGAATGCTCTAAAATGACACAAAGACTTAAAGAAGATCTCAAGTAGATTAAATTACTGTGTAGACAATGTCTCTCACTAATGCAAAACATGATGTGCTTCTTCGCTCTCACTCTAATCGTCATGGTGATCCTCCTCGGTGGGAAAGAGCATGCTAGTCTGTAATGAGATGTTCCTATTGAATTCACAGCAGCTACTTATATAGACTTGTCATATTAGATATGCCTCCAGACAAATTAGCAACCCAACACAGTTGTGATTTCTTCACAAATACAAGCCATAATTATGCCTTTACTTTGCAATTCGCTTTTGTTTGAGGCGTATTCGAAGACTTTAAAATGAACAGGACATTTCGCTGTGTGATGAAAGTGAAACAAAGTGACACTTGGTAATGAATTTTAGAGTATCACCTGGAGAGACTTATCCTAAAGCTGAATTTGGATGTACAGTACGGCTATAAATTGAAGCCCAAGGATCCAATTATGCTATTTCTAACAACCGCCTGATTCGCTCAAAATGTCAACTGTCTCTTTGAAGAAATAAATAAGAAGAATTTCCCATGAAGATGTCTATGTTTAAGCCCTGCATTTGGCAGAAAGGACTCAGTCAGTGTTGTACACAACTGCCACAATTTGAACAAACCCATTAAAGGAATAGTTCACACAAAAATAAAAAATAAATGCTGAAAAGGTACTCGCCCTCAGCCCATCCAAGATGTGGATGAGTTTCTTCATCAGAACAGATTTGGAGAAATTTTGAATTACATCATAAATCCTCTGCAGTGAATGGGTGCCGTCAGAATGAGAGTTCAAACTGCTGACAAAAACACCACAATAATCCACATGACTTCAGTACATCAATTAACTCCCTGTGAGGTGAAAAGCTGTGTATTTGTAAGAAACAAAGGGCCAGATTTACTAAACAGGGCAAATTAACACGCAAGCGCAATGCCGATGGGCGTGGAAATTTCTACGGTTGATTTACTGCCAACGCACAAATTAAAGAACACAGACGCAACATCTGATTTCCATAATGACTAACACAATCTACCAAGCGCAGCACAAACTAGCGTAAGAATATGTTCGGATTCGGATAATGTGTTCTTCTGGCATTCCAAATAAATTAATACGTGTAGGAAAAAAATCCTCTCACTTCTACCACACGCTCTCTGTTTTCTGCGGTGTCTCCTCCTAGCAACAACAAATGCAGCCATTTCAAGCACAAAATAGTTTAAGACATGCTTTTTTGGGGCATTAAATAATGCAGCAAATACCAGTAATTACCAGTAAATCGTGTTGTGTGATTCATTTTAATACTGTGTCCATGCCTTTTCAGCGTAATTCTTCACTGCACGTCTTTAGTAAATCCTGACAGTAGCCTACTATTTTAATGCCAAAAGATGGTTTGCGCTGGCGCAAGCTGTTAGAAATCTGGCCCAAAGAAGTTAAAAAATATGTTTTTATCTTCAAAGCATTGCTTCGGATTATAATATGAATCCTCAATATCGCTTTCTCCAGTGAAATTGGTCTCATCTGAATCAGGAGAGAAATATGCACAAATCAAGCAGTCTAAAATGGTTCTAAACAAATATGTCAATGGATTTTGATGTGAGGAAAACCTTTTCACTGGAGGAAGCATCATTATGGATTTTGGCCTGATTTTCACCCCACAATATGTTAATTGATGGATTGGAGTTATGTGGTTTACTTGTGGATTATTGTGATGTTTTTATCAACTGTTTGAACTCTAATTCTGACGGCACCCATTCACTGCAGAGGATCTGTTGGTGAGCTTATGATGTACTGCTAAATGTCTCCAAATCTGTTTTTTGATTTAGAAACAAACTTATCTACATCTTGGATGGTCTGAGGGTGAGTAATTGTTCAGCAAATTGTCATTTTTGGGTGAGCTATTGCTTTAATGGATCTGTTCAAATCCTAGCTGTTGTGTACAACCGCTTTTGGTCAAATACAGGGCTTAAACAGACATCTTAATGGGACATTCTTCTTATTTATTTTATTTAATATCTTCCAGTGTTTTTTTGTGTGTGTACTATCCCTTTAAAGCATTCTAAAGGCAGGAACTGACCAAAAACTCAAATTCCCGTATTCAAAAAAGCCATGATATGTAAATACATTAACCGATTAGACGAGAAACCTCCAGTGCAGCATGTAATTAGCAACATTTTATTTAGCAAATCCAGAATCCAGAGCAAAATAAAGATAAGAACTCCATTAGGCCCTTAAAACACTCCTAGATAACACATAAAAAAATAAAAATAAAATAACATTAGCAGATAATGGATTTCCGGAATGGATAATGGGATTTTTTTTTTTTTCTGCGGCTGTAACAGCAGCTGATGTGTGGTCGATGGGTTTGGCTGCCAGGATCGACTTTGCCACTGCCAAACCGCCAGCATCATGTGATGCACCGCTGTCATCAAAGGCAAATGAGATTACAGGGGGGGAATGGAGTTTACTCGCTCTCTGACAGATTTACCGATCCCCACAGGATCGAATACAGGTCCAGGGCTATGAAAGTCATCATCTGTGGGGTGAATTACTTGTGGCTGGAAACTACTTGTTTCGATAACCCACAATTCCCCTCTCCCTCTTTGATTTACCTGCGTACAACCTTACTTTCTCTCGCCCTTCTCACTTGGCTTTCTATATCTGCCTCCCTCCCTTCAAGGGCGGACGTTAGAAACAAAGATATGTCACTGCAGCGCCACCAGGTTCTCTTTCATCATCCTATTTTCGCTTTATTTTTTTCCTGTGCAGTGGTCTGTGAGGCAGACTACTTCTAACACTGCCACTCTCTCCCAGACATGGCCCAGAAAGTATATTACGGCTCAGTTTCTGTGGCTACATCAAAAAAGGAAAAAATCTAAATATTGCAGGTGGCTTTATCAGTGAGACACTTTTCATATTCCCTGAGCAACAGCACATCGAGGTCAGACATAAATGCACAGAGTCGGCGGCACTAAAGCTGTCATCAGTGTTTATATCACTCGGCCAATTCAGGGAGGACCAATAATAAGAGAGAGGGAAAATCTAATATCAGCCGCGGATCAAACGGCGCGTGATTCATTTAGATATATTGCATATCGCCTCGCCTTCAGCCTCTGCTTGTCCCTTATGAGGACATTTCTGATTGCCACCGTACTATCGAAATTAAATGACCTTTCTTATTATAATTTTGCACATAATAAGCAGCTAATTTAAAATATATTCTTATCTCTTATCGTCAGTAAAGGTTTCTATTTCCATAACTGGAATTGCAACTTTCTAGATAATGAAGCCCCTCCTGGCCTGTTGTGTGTATTTATTAGACTAAGGCTATTGTTTTTTTTCTGTCATGGTGAACAAAGTATAGTGATTAATTTCTAATCTAATCTAACAGATTAGCAGATTATGCTAATGAAGACATAATTAGTCTTATAATAACAGCAGGGAATATATTAGCTGACCTCATTCACCAGTGTCAGAAAGTAGCTAAAACTAGACCTATTTTTTATTGTTTGATAATTATTCAACACTTATTTTTTGTGACTTATTAATCAGTGAGGCATCTGAAGACACTTAAACAATATAATTTAAAAAATAATAATAATATCATCAATACTGGTATATTGCAACACCCCTACACTGTAAAGGTGGTTACAAGAAAATACTTTTTCAGTCTTTTTACTTCTAGATTTCACATTTATTTGTGTTACTTGCCATTTCTTTGTACTTATTTGTGAAATGTACTAGTAATTTCTGAGTGAAAATTATTTATATAGTTTGTACATTTAATTTAGAGTACAAATAAAATCCCTTTGTAATAAACATTTGCTTCTTCACAGCACGTACACATCATCTAGTGTACACTACATAGTGCATACTAGTTTTGTAGTGCAGTGTTGTGGAAAAATGTTTTCAACTCTTATTGTGAGGCAATAACTCAGCAAGTATTGTAGAGTAAATAACTCAGCAAGTATTGTAGAGTAAAAAATAGAGGGGTTATTCTTGCAAAAAGGTCAGAAAATCATACAGAGCATCCGCAGAGTGTGTGACACTCATCCAATCATAATGCATACTCAACATATGTCTCCTTTTAGGGTATCTGTCTATTTCCCCTTAGACTAGCGCTGATTTGCTTCTATACAGTAAGTATTTAATGCAAAGTATCTTCCAAGAAGCTAGGATGTAGGGCCTAAAATAATATTATCGCACTCATCTCGTATCTTCTGATATGTGGTATCAACATCAGCATCATGATAGACTTAGAGAAAGCTTGATGATAAAATGTTGTTTTCCATCACATGACTTCTTGCAGCCTCTTGGCTGGTGTTTTATATTCAACAGGAAACAGAATATTTTTAGCTCAAGCATTATATTCTTTACCTTATATGGTCTAACTTACAATTAATGCTTCAAGATGAGAACTAAAGAGCAAATAAAAGAAAACAAAACTGACATGTTCATGGCCCAGAAAAGTAGTAAGGACATAGTTAAAATAGTCCATGTGACATCAGTGGTTCGACTGTAATGTTATGAAGCTACAACAATAATTTTTGCGGGCAAAGAAAACGATACTTTATTTTGAATAAATGACTTCATTCAACCATTTCTTTCTTCTGTGTCAGTCTTCTGTTGTTTTCGTTTTCTTTGTGCACAAAAAAAGTATTGTTGTAGCTTCATAACATTACGGTTGAACCACTGATGTCACATGGACTATTTTATAAATGTCCTTACTACCTTTTTGGGTCTTGAACGTGTCAGCTCCGTTGCTGTCTATGCAGGGTCAGAAAGCTCTCGGATTTCATCAAAAAATATCTTATTTTGTGTTCCGAAGATGAACGAAGGTGCTACGGGTTTGGGACGACATGAGGGTGAATAAATAATGACAGAAGTTTCCTTTTTAGGTTAACTATCCCTTTAATTTTCATGTATATGGTAGTGCGCTCTACAATGCAAGTATACTAGGTAGTGTGCACTTCAAAAACAAGCATGTGGCTGTATATGCTTGTACATATTTGTTTAAATATTACATTTAGATTGCAAAATATGTTCTCTTAACCACGTTTATTGATTATTGACTAAAACAAGTATGCCATTCATGGGGTTTTCTCCCCCTAATGTAAACATTGAGCCTCCCAGACACAATAAAAACCTTTAGAGACGTCCACTCAGACCCGTCAATCTCTTTCCAACTCAACCAATAGTGAGCGTTTGGAGCATGGCTACTGTAGCAGGCTGAGCCATAGGGTGTTTAGCTGGAGTGGGACCATGGTTGACGCGTTACATGGAAAAGTAATTCATGTTACAAAAGTCAAAATTTGAAGCCTTATTATGCAACATACAGCAACAGATATTGTGGCAAAACAAGTGCAAACACAAGAGGTGCTTGTAGAGAACTTGATAGAATGTTTGGGTTTCAATCGAAACGCCGAACTTGAGGAGTTTCCTCTCGACATGGTAAGCTTAACTCAATTGTTAGCTCCTTACCGTCAAGCCCCAGGAAAAAAATAGTAAGATATATCACGACGTGAGAATGGTTGTCATGAGTGTTTGCAAGGATTGTTTGAAACTATGCTTTATTTTTGTAACTCCGCTACACTCTTAAAAATAAAGGTGCTTCAAAAGGTTCTTCACAGCGATGCCATAGAAGAACCATTTTTGGTTCCACAAAGAACCATTCAGTCAAAGGTTCTTTAAAGAACTATCTCTTTCTTACCTTTTTATAATCTGAAGAACCTTTTTTCACCACAAAGAACCTTTTGTGAAACAGAAAGATTCCTCAGATGTTAAAGGTTCTTTATGAAACCATTTAGACAAAAAGGTTCTTCTATGGCATCGTGAAGCACCTTTATTTTTAAGAGTGTAGGTGACACTCGACACTAGGTGACACTCTTTCAGCGGTTGGTTCCTCTCAAGGTGTCTTCCTCCTCATTCTGTCTAACTATCTCAGTGAGCTTTCCTGGCTACTCTCACCCTTGGCTTGTTCTGTGGGGGTTTGTAAGACACTAAGGCTGCATTAAAACAATATACTGTATATTGTGAAAGGTGATACACAAATGAATTGGAATTGAAATAACAGCTGCGATGGAGTGTCACTAGAGTAGACCGGAGTCAAGTACTTGAACCAGGGGCAAATTTAACTCCTTTCCATTATTGCTGTGGTACTTTCAACACTAAGTATATACAGCAACTCATACTGCAATAATTTTTGTATTAAAAACAAATTATTAAATCAACTGACTAAATAAAGAGAATGAACAAAACACACTGTAAGATAATGAACTAAGAATCCTGAATCTAAGAAATATCAGCAATTAGTGTCTCATTTATCAGTAACTCTAGTAGGAAGTTGATTGTAAAGTAGCTGCTACAATTTCCTGTATTGCACGTGATTAATAAATTCATCACAAAATCTAAATTTGTACAGTCTTTTTGAAGCTTCCCTGTGATGCAATTAGTTTTTAGTTCATTGTAGGTGTAAATGGAGCTCCACAATAATTGAGCAGAAATCCATTCCATCGTGCTTCTCTATCAGCCCCATAATGCACAATTTCCTTGCTTTATCTACAATAATTACAACAAAACATATCACCCAATATTTCGATATACTCCAACATTTCACTTAGTTATTGAATTTATTGATATCTTGCCATGCTTTTACATGTAATCTGGTTATTGAGAGTTTTATTGGCCACTGATGTGATTTCCTGCTATGTTGTGTTTTGTGGTGCAGTTTTCAATGATTAAAATCAGTGTTGGAGTGTAACTAACTAAAAGTGGCTCATTTGTTCAGTAGCTCTTCTGCCATGAAGCTTTTCCAGTAATGAGCTACTTTTTCCAGTGAGTTGTGTGTCATTAACACCACAGCTTTACAGCCAAATGAGCTGAAACAATATCCTGTTTCATACGCATCAGTGAAAAGTGAATCATTTTAGTGCATCAGTTCATGCATGTAAATAAACAATTTGCTGATCAAATAACCAATTACCAATTCACCAATTAATAAAAAATAACAGTTTTTACTATAAAATTAAATTTTTAACAAATATGTTTAAATGCTCCAAAAAAAATCAATATAAAAGGTTTACCCAAAAATGAAAATCATTTACCAAAAAATTACTTTATTCTGTGGAACACAAAAGAAAATATGAGATATAAAATAAGAAAGTGTTTTTTGTCCGTAAAATTTGTCAATGGTCATCAAAACAGTCTGGTTACCAGCATTCAAAACATTTTCTTTTGTGTTTCACAGACTAAAAGTCATACAGGTTGGGATGAAATAAGTAAATGATGACAGTATTTTCATTTTGAAGTGAACTATCCCTTTAATGCTGCCATCACATTTTAATCCTTATTGTTTTTGTGCCTGATAAAAACTACTCTGACTGTATGTAAGGTGCTGAATCACTGAAAATACTAGAAGAGAGACTCTCTAAATGAGCAATTTCTAATGCTGGCTTCAGAATATTGTAGATTATATTATGGGTTTTAATCCAGCACACATACACAGAGACATAATAATATGTATGGATGGATACAAAGAATCGGGGTGTAACTGATCCTTCTGAAAAGCCATTCCCCATTCCAATCACACCCCCTTTACAGAGGTTATGATTAAATCTTCTTCAAATAATTTCTCATTGTCTCATCTCTCTTTACAAATGTTGTTTAATTTGTGAAAGCCTGTGGGTCATGAGCTTGAGCATAAGCACAATTTATGTTTCTGTCAGTGAGTGTCTTAAAAAATCAACCAAAAAAATAGTAAAAAAACACATATAAATAAATAAATAAGTGACTCTTTAGATTTGCATTAATTTGCTTGATGGTGTTTTATATTTGTTTAGCATATTTTCATTAAAACAAGAGGCATGAAAATTAAACCTAATTCCTCCTCTGGGGACGGCAAAGTCAGAAGCCCGTCCCTGCACAGAATTACTGATGCTCGTATTATCTGTCCAAGGACATGTGGAGGCACAGAGGTTAACCTTGAATTGGTGGCACATCTGGTGGTTGAACCTGCTGCAAAGAAAGACTTTTTTATAGTCAGAAAATGAAAAAGATCTTATAAATGGCAAGAGGAGCCAATTAACAATGCCTACATGCAGTTTTTACTTAAAGAAGAAAAGCATGCTTTTCAAGGCTGATAGATAAAGGAGACCGGTATTTACAAAGTTGACTGTTACTGTTGAAATTCTTTCATCTTGTCTGTTTTTCCTGAGTGACAAAGCACAAAAACACAGATCTTTCCTTTCTTCTGTGTTTTTAGTTTTAGGTGAATATGTTCAGAATTAAAATAAAATGTCTGAGTGACACAGTTGGACCAGAGAGCAATTCTTCAGCAGCCTATTAAGGAACGGAAGTGTAGCAAATTAAAGAATTAGTTCACCCAAAACATTTTCTTTAATACTATGGATACTGATTATTGTCACGCTATGGCTGATAACTTATAATGAATACTGTTTGTCTAAAATAAATAAATAAATAAAAGACTACAAAACGAAAACAAATTATTTTAAATGCAAAAAGTGAATTTTGGCATTAAAGCATTCTAAGATACAGTAGGAAGAACATTATATTTCCTGTGAAATCTGTTAAAGATTACATTTAAAGGAATAGCTCACCCAAAAAATGAAAATTTACTGCAAATTTACTTACCCTCTCTTGATGTAAATGAGTTTGTTTCTTCATTGGAAAAGTTTTGGAGAAAGCGTTATATCACTTGCTCATAAATGGATCCTCTGCAGTGAATGGGTACCGTCACAATGAGCGTTCTCACCTGCTTCAGATGACTTTTTCACCGGAGAAAGCAATATTATGGATACAGGACTTGAATTTTAGCCAGAAACAATGGTTTAAACATTTAGTTTTAAAATGGTTTTAAAGGGGTCATATGATGCGGTTTCAAGTTTTCCTTTCTCTTTGGAGTGTTACAAGTTGATTGTGCATAGATAACATTAAAGCATGTCAACATATTCTGTTACACCAAATACACAAAATAATGATCTTTAAAAAAGCATCATATGACCCCTTTAACGGATTACTTGTGGATTATTGTGATGTTTTTATCAGCTCCTTGGTCTCTCATTCTGACGGCACCCATTCACTGCAGAGGATCCATTAATGAGCAAGAAACAAACTCCTCCACATCTTGGATGATCTGAGGGTAAGTAAACTTAAAGCAAATTTTCATTTTTAGGTGATCTATTCCTTTAACAGAGTTATTGAATTATTAGCATTTTCTTAATTACCCTTAAGTAAACATTAGATGTCGAGGATATTAGGGCATAAACAATTAAATATACAATCTTGGCCAATACCAAAGAAAACTCAAATATTGTCTGATAACTGATATGCTACCAATATTGTGCATCCCTACTTTAAAGTACCATAATATTGCATACAACATTTGCACTATATTACAAATCATCTGTAGCAGGGGCATAGCCATCGTTTCAGAAGTGAGGGGGACAGAAATGTTATATATATATATAAAACATTACAATATAACATTTCTGTAATCTATATAACCTACCAGTCAACAGTTTTTGAACAGTAAGATTTTTTATGTTTTTAAGAAGTCTCTTCTGCTCACCAAGCCTGCATTTATTTGATCCAAAGTACAGCAAAAGCAGTAATGTTGTGAAATATTTTTACTATTTAAAATAACTGCTTTCTATTTGAATATATTTTTAAATGATTGCTGTAATCAAAGCTGAATTTTCATCATCATTACTGCAGTCTTCAGTGTCACATCCTTCAGAAATCATTCTAATATGCTGATTTGCTGCTCAAGAAACCTTTTTTAATTATTATTATTATTAATGTTTTTTGAGCAGTAAATCTGAATATCAGAAGGATTTCTAAAGGATCGTGTGACTGGAGTAATGATGCAAAAAAAAATAGCTTTGAAATCACTATAAATTACTATAAATCACTATAAATTAAAAATAGAAAAGTTATTTGAAAAAGTAAAAATATTTCAAAATGTTTCTGTTTTTCTGTACTTTGGATCAAATAAATGCAGGCTTGGTGAACAGAAGAGACTTCTTTAAAAAACATAAAAAATCTTACTTTTCAAAAACTTTTGACTGGTAGTGTATAGTCAACTTTAATTTTTCTCTAATTTCTAGCTTTTAATTGGCTTAGAAATCAGATAACTGCTGGACAATAACCAATAATAATGATTTGTTTATATACTACAAACACTTTTTTATCACATAGCTAATAAGGCAGAATAGTTTCAATACTGTAATAAACATATGTCAGTTAGCACTGCATTGTTCATATACTTTATTTATTACCTGGAGATGACTTGACAAACACAAATAAACCATATTGTCGCAATCGTATGTTTAAATTCTTCATGCTTCATGCTTCAAAAAATGTATCTGTTTTTCTGAAAACAACTGTTTTCATACAGCGATAGCTGGACGCTTTTGTCCATTTCCTCGTACGACTTTCTGCATGTGAGCACCCTCCGGCTTCGAGTATGAATGAAACACACACTGCACGGAGTGTTTAGCGCTCCGCGATGTTCATCTAGCCTTATTCTGGGTCTGAATAAAACATCAGATCATGCACAGACTATCCTGTCTCTTTGAATTTAAATCTATATTTATTCACACCGGCTCTTGAAAACCTCTATGCGAACATACTTGCCCGAAAAAGTGCGGGGGACAAATGTACGTGATATTAAAAGTAGGGGGGACACGTCCCCCGTGTCTCCCGCGTAATCTACGCCCCTGATCTGTAGTCAAACGAAAGCTTTGCATGAGGATCTGCAACACTGCATTCAGTCAACCATCAGTTATGTCACGGCAGACTTTGTGTGACACATCTAAAACTACTTCAACTTTGGTAAATGATGACAAATTTTTAATTATTAGGCGAGCAATTCCTTTAATTTGTAATTAAAATGAACCCCTATTTGTTGTGTTGCATACTTAAGAACAGATAGAAAATATATTCAACTTGCAAATTAAGAAGCAAATGAGCTCTGGAACTAATCAATAAATCTAAATCAGCAATTAGTGAAACTCATTAAGGCAGCTTTATTTACAGCCAATGTGCTGACTATTGAAACGCACTGGCCATGAACATCTAATATGTGTAACGACAAAATTACACCTTCAATAATGGGAAAAAGGCTCAAAATGTCATGCTCCAGCCGCACCTTTATCTGCCAGAAAATAAAGAGTATTTGGGCTCGGTATTGAACCGAGGGGTTGGACTGTGCGGTCGTGCTCCAGTGCGTTTGGCTGATAAGAGCAGGTTCAGACCCACAGAACATCGGACCCACCTGTGGATTGATCGAACTGGAGACGCTGTGATGATCTACAGCCTCATTAGGCTTTGGAGGTATTCTGGCTTCTAGTCACACACACACACACACACAGATACAAGGGCTGTCACACATAATGTCTCTCTGTTTCACTCACACACACAGTATCACACAAAGCTGTCAGACACGACAGTGATATCTGCTCCTTGTCTGTTCAAATCCACATTTGTGTTTACTTCCCTCTAGTTCCATTTAAGGTAAAATGAGGAAAGACTGTGGCATTTAGAGGAATGTTTAGTGCGTCAGTGTTAAATGTGGCTCATAGTACTCTGACAGAGACTAACGTAAGTATAACAAACAAGACATAGGAGTTTAGCAACTATGACAAGTCTTATCAAAACAGCTATTCTTGGTTTACACTAACATATATTGCATATTTATAGAAGACTTGAAATGAATTACTTGCTTACTTTTCTTGTCATGTTGTGTACAATTCATCTATGCATGTCATTTTAAAGGGATGACAAATTTGTTTTATAATCTTTGTTTTATAATCTGTTACATGTTTAATTACTTCTGCCTCTTCAACAATTTTTCTGTGACATAACCAAGGCCACATGGAGGAAAATATCTACCAATAAATATTACAGCACACTTTTAATCATCCAATCAAATCCTTTTGGATACAGGCTGCAAATATTTCTAAGGATGCACCGAAATTCATAAATTTCCCAATATTGATTAACTTAGAATACATCTGTTAATACTAATAGTTTGGTGGTTTAACTTTATTTCTGATACTTTCCATTAAAACACTAGTAATTAACATCTTCAAAAGAAATTTAAATGGATTATCCATTATATATTTTGCACATATAACTTTAAACTAAATCTAAAAAAGTATTTTTGTCTTGTTTTTCAGTAAAATAAAAAAAGATACATTTACTTGAGAATAAAAATTATGTAAGACATAAAACAAGTGATTTTATGCTTAAAACAACAAATATCTGACAATGGTGCAAGAAAAATAAAACTTGTTTTTCCTTCAAATGAAGTTTATTTTTCTTGCCACACTGCCAGATTTTTCTTGTTTTAAGTATAAATTTGTTTAATCACTTAATTTGATCTTTTTTTTTTCCAAAAAAACAACACGAAGTAATATTGCTTCAAGTAAATATATTTTACGAATATTTTAAGAATGCTTAGATATTTGTACTGTAATACAAGTCAAAAATTCGTCTTTGCAGTGGAGAAGAGATCTGAAAAAATAAAGTGCAAATCTGTTTATTACAATATGCATGAACCAATACATTGCATAAACAAAAAAATAAATAAAAATAAAAAATACATCGAAGTTTTACACTTAATATTATAAACATCTGAGATTACTATTATGGTTTCCATGAATCATGAACATGTTGCCTTTTTGCAGTGGTTGAGCATTGTAACCAATCACAGACATAGTCTTTAGGCCAGTCAGTTACAAAAACTGGTCCTAACAAGTGAGTTTTAAGCAGTCTGAACCACCACAGATGCTTGTTTTATGCATCACTTACGTTTGCGGTGGAAATTGAGTGCGGAAGAAACATCACCAGACACTAAAAAACAAGATTTAGAACCAAAAACAAAAACAAAAGCATTGGCAGTAATTTGGAGCTCTTTGTTAGATATGCCACTCACATGCAATGTAGACAGGGTAACACTCAATATAACACTGCAGTGAGTGATGTGAAAAACTACAACACTCCCGTTATAATCAACAAAGCATAGACCGCGTAAATAAGATTTATTGTGCATCGAGTTTTGTTGAATATAATGGTAATGCAGAACTCTGCGTGGACAGACAGTGAGCTCCTGCTGAGCTGCACAAGCAGTGGTGTGCACTTCAGTGACTGACAGCTTCAGTGATTACAATGGAAACATTTTAGTATTGTGCCATTGCTCACTTTCTGTGTATAATTTATTCAAGATCTGAATAACAGTTTTTCAAGCTGCAAAGCGCAACTGCTGTCTTTTTCACCCAAGTCAAAGCGTTTCCACACAAGAGATGTTTTTCTCGCTCCACGACTCTGAAGCCTTTTTTTTTTTACCCACTTTTGACTGACATGACAGTAATCTGCTCTCAATAACTGCTGATAATTAGGGAATCAAAACTCTTATATTTTCTACTGAATAATCTTTTAGTCATATTATGGAAGTTACATGCTTATATGAAAAAAAGAGAGCATATTACTTGACCTGACTGACAAAACATGTTATAAATCCCATGTATAAGGGATTGTACGGGAAACATGCCTTTGGACATTGTACTCCAAAGCTACTCAAATCACAGTGTGTTATTCTCCACCTGACCCCTTCGCCCGCTTTCAGCTGGACACAGTAAAGATGTGTGGGAGGCATTTGAAGCATTGTACTGCTCAAGTGTAAAGGGGGGCAAAAGGGCAATCCCTCAAAGGTGAGATGAATTGAAGCCAGAGAAAGCTCCCCACTTTATCAGCTCACCTCTGGACCTCCATCTGGAGTCCCCTCTCTCTCTCTCTCTCTCTCTCGCTGCTGTTCAGGATAAACTGATGTTTAACAGAGACTTAAATTTAATTGTGCTCATCACACAAAGCTATCGTATCCAATATGGCCTGTCCACACCATACCTATATTGATGAAGTGTTAATAATTGTTTTAATTCTATAAGAATTGTCCACACCACAACTAAAACAATGACATTGGAATCACTTTCAGAGCATTTTTTCCCAGCTGATATAAAAAAATAAACTGACAGCCAATCAGAATCCAAAAGATATTTGGCCTTTACTGTAAAATACGCAAAACATGGGAAGTTGTGGAGAAACGCGATTATAACCAAAAAGTAAGTTTGTGTTTTATTATTTTTGATAAAACAAAGTATTAGTGTTCAAACTAAACCAAATCCAAACAATAAATTCTGTTCTGATGCTCTTTAATGTGATGTGACAGATCGCTGTACTGTTTTTGCCTCAATTTAAATGGCACAAAGAGCACTACTAGTTACTTTACTAGTTACACTGTAGCAAACAAAATGGTGACTAAACATGAGAAGGTATATTGAGAGATACAGTAACTTACTGAAACATTCATGTAATCGTCTATATTATACAGTGGCTCTGTCCCAAATCGACCCCTATACCCTTTCACAGCGTAATATATAAAGGGAGCGGTGTCCAAAACCATAGTGTTCATTATCAAGTGCACTCATTCAATCCCATGATGCACCTCAATGGCTAGTGTACACACTGACGCAACACAATAAAATGCATTATATTTTATTTTAACCTGTTAATATCTGAATTATTTATTGCATTTTACAATATTTCCTCTAATTATTGTAAAAACGTGAGACATTTATTTAAGAAAATCTTTCTCAAAAACAAGTTAGCCTCAGTTTGGAGTAATAATGGTTTGGAGTAAAAACATAATAATTCTAGCAGCATAATTATCATGCAGAATTAGTTCTGTTATTTTATTACTAAGAGGAGGTTTGTTAATGGTGACCTACACTCTTAAAAATAAAGGTACTTAAAAGGTTCTTCACAGCGATGCCATAGAAGAACCATTTTTGGTTCCACAAAGAACCATTCAGTCAAAGGTTCTTTAAAGAACCATCTCTTTCTTACCTTTTTTATAATCTGAAGAACCTTCTTTCGCCACAAAGAACCTTTTGTGATTCTTCAGATGTTAAAGGTTCTTTATGGAACCATTTAGACAAAAAAGGTTCTTCTATGAAGAGTGTACTGTACCAAGAGACTGCAGATGAAAATTAGCCACTGGCTAAATCTGGTACAATGCATTAAATGGAAACATTTATGTTTAATACTGTACATGGCCCCTGTAGGATATCAGACCGAATCAGACAATCTAAGATTTGGTCAAACATTAGGAGCACAAAAATTCCACAGAGGCCCAAGACAACAGGATGTCATAAATCAGACCCGAGCATTAGCCAGGCTGAAGCAAGCCTAAACCCCCACCCCCCTGTCACAGAACAGTTTTCAACATTAACACAAAAGAACACATTGACAAGTCCAAGGAGATTGTCAATTTTGGGGCAAGTTATCAAGAATAATGGTCAAAAGAGATGCACAGCGTGACCGCCACATGGACGAATTCATAGATACTAGACATGGTAGAGTTACTTATATGAATGAGTGGTTTATCGTAAGCATGAATAAAAATAGTCTATAATAACAACAGATTAAATACAACACAGCAATAATATACACAATGGCCTGAAGAAAATGGGTGTTCATTCAAAGAAGGTTTTCCTATGAATTAATTAGTAGAAAAGTAAGTTTCTCCTGTGAATTTGTGCATTTCTTATGAGGAAAATGAGGGAGTTTATCCCCTGCATTCCTGTTAGGCCATAAAACCAGTGATATCATGATTAGTTGTCATAGTGACCAAGGTGGGGGATGGTGTTCAGCCGAAATCCTGGCATCCAGTATATTGAGTGAGGGGACTGTGACGACTTGTTAATCTAATGAATAATTGATTTGTTAAATCAAATAAAAATTAGTGTGTCAGATTGGTCGAGACGCTACACGCCGCATCTCCGAAAAAGTCTAAACTTCAACTGCAGACCACAGCTCCGCGTCGCCAGCCAACGCCCAACCACTGGCTTCCCAAGACTGAACCTCCAGCCAATCAGAAAAGCGGGAAACCCCTTTCAGCAGACAAGGAAGGGAACCCCGGACACAGAAACGTAAGTACTCCAGATTCTACTGAACTGGTACCTTTAATATAAATTTGAACCTCATTGAGCAAACTCAATGCAAGGGTTAATTAAGTGATTGATGGTTGTTTAGGTCTAGGCAATTGCACATATTGCTGTAAACTTGGGATTTCACATTTTCATTCTCTTAAACTAATTATTTCCTCACTTTCTCTCTTTCTGCAACTTGTGTGTGAATGCGTGTGTTAGATTAGTTTATATGTCTTAGATTTATCCAATAAAGCCGTATTTATATTGAAAAGAGAAGTATCTTGTGTTTTGTGCTCACAAGTTAATGTCTTAATCTGCCGATCTTGTTACATATGCTAATTAATAGTGTTTTCACTATATTTTGGATATAGATATCCATTGCAGAATTGATGTCATACGGCTCGCTCACTGAATCGCTGGCCGTCTCAGTGATCTGCCGTAAACAGTGATTCTGTCCTAATTCCCTTACATATTAATGGTGGAGTTCCCTTTAAAATCTTAAATTATTCCCTTTGAGCTAAATTATTGACCTGTTTCCCTTACACCCCTTTCCAATTAAATAAATAATAATAAATAAAAAGCAAACCTTCCTTTTCATCCAGTGCATAAAATTCAAAATGCGTTCAAGTTCAAAACATTTCAGAATGAGGGAGCATCAGTCATTGTATGGAGTTTCATGGATTTGTAAAATAAAAAAGGAAATAATAATGACTTTTCATTTATGGTTTAAGTAGTGCTATAGTTACTTAAGGAAACCATTTTTAAAATAAATTTGATTCAAATTAATAACATCCTTGACGAATGTTAGTTTTTGAAGGCAACCTCTGAAAGGTAAAACTTGTGAGTGCTACCAATTATACATAGCTGGTTGTGAGATATTTTACATGTTTCACTTAATTGGTTATTTTCATCAACATCAAGCCAGAATGCGGATGTGTAATTAGTTCTCTATAAAAATTGTCGTTGCTACAGTGCATCAATTAACCTTCCCTATCATCTCACAGAATAGATAACATTTCTCACATTCACTCCCACTGAATAGGCCGTAGCACACAATTAATCTGAGCTTGCTGCATTCGTTAGCACCGAAATCCGCCATTGTGCACATCTGCCAGACACGTTTGATGTCATATCAAGTCTGTCAGAGATTCTGTGGATCATCCGTGCGGTCGCCAGCTGCCCTGCGGCGTGTGTCCTTCTGTGAAGTCTGACCAGAAGGAAGAGAGGCGAGCGGTGGCTTTACATGGAGAATCCATACAGCACAGAGCTCAAGCTGCAAGGATGAGATAGAGAGACTGAGAGAGAGATAGAGAGAGTGAGCGAGCGATCTGATGCTGTGAAGAGAGGCCCGCTTTTGCACTGCATGTCCAATTGCAGCTGAGTGCTGTCAACTCCACTATTCAGCGCGAGCAGCAGCCATTCTCTCCCAAACACACATTACTGTCTCAACTCACATCAAAGAACAGAGCCCGATGGGAGGAAAATGTGTGACGACAGATGACAACTTTACAATACACTCTGCCATTAGCATGGCCTACTCAGGCCAGCCGCTATGCAATTTTGCATTTGCACTGAAAAGTGCAGCGTTTGTAAGGCTGTCATAAACTACGCACTGGAAAAAATGTTCTTTTTCACCCTGCTCCCTGGAAAATAAATAGAACAGGTTTTGTGTACATACATGACACAGTACAAAAGATCTGCAGTGCTTTGCTTCCATGCAAAATCGAAACCATCACATCTAGTGACATACTAAAATAAACAGCACAAAAATAAAAACTCAACATGGAGTCTACAAGGCAGCTTCAGCAAATTCTAGTCTTTATGTATGTTTACTTGTATTTCAGAGACATTTCTTCCTCTATTTCTATCATTATTATAGTTTATATACAATAATTGGTATGTAATTGGTATATATACTGTATACTAGGGATGTAACGATATTATCAATATCGCGATAGCAAAACTCTCGATATTATCGTGGTCGCATGACAATATGAAACAATAGGCCTTCCGGCCGGGCAAAAAGTGTAGTTTTTAATGTATATTTAAACTTATAACATAAAAGGTCTTCAAAGTTGTGTTTAGGGCCATTATGCTTTGGTACAGTATCTGTAAAACGAACTAAAACTGAAAGCACAATATGACTCGATCCCTTCATCTAGTCTGTTTTGGCTGAGTGTTTCAAAACGCGTTCAGGCGATCAGCTCATCATGTTTTCCTCGCCTCAGAACAGCACCGTTCACAGTGAATGCAGTGAACTCGTTTATTACACATGCGATGAGTTTAGTGCGCACAAAATATTCATTTTCATTTATTTTCCAGTGCAACTGTTGTACAATATATGGCTGTTACTGTCATTGTTGTTGTTGTTGTTGTTGTTGTTATTATTATTATATTCTAATTTGTTTGGCTTCCTAAAACACCCGTGTGAATGTAATTTAGACTGAGACAGTATATCACAAATAAAAAGAGGGTTGAGTTCCCTTTAAAGTTCAGGTACAAGTCAATTCACTTTTGACTTTTTTCTGACTTACGGGGGTCATATGATGCGATTTAAATTTTTCCTTTCTCTTTGGAGTGGTACAAGCTCTTGGTGCATAAAGAAGATCTGTAAAGTTGCAAAGACTAAAGTCTCAAATCCAAAGAGATATTCTTTATAAAAGTTAAGAGTCAACCACGCCTACCTAAAACGGCTTGTTCTAACACGCCCCCACATGTCTACGTCACGATGTGGAAAGATTTGCATAACACTGCCAAAATGTTCACGCAAAGAAAGAAGGCGTAACTTTTATTCTCTCTGTAGTATTGTTGTTGCCGCCGCCGCCGCCATGTCGTGAAGGCGCTGTGTGTTTCGTTGTGAAAGCGAAACTACATTGTTTGGCCTTCCAAAAGAGGATGATATCCGCTTCGTCATGCCTGGAGCTGATCCGTGCTGGTTGCTGAGGAAATACATCAACTTCGCGCTGTGTATCGCCAGATCGGCTTTCACCATGGACGAAGTGGAGTCCAGCCCGGGGTCGCCACATGTAGTTGCTGCAAGCCCACCCACCACCGCTCACTCAAGCCGGCCTCTGCTCACTCTAGGCCTCCGGCCTCCGCTCACTCTAGCCCACCGTGTGTGATGCTGTGTTTCGTTGTAAAAGCGAAACTACTTTGTTTGGCCTTCCAAGACAGGACACGACTAGAAATCAGTGGTTAATTTGTATTTACAACACTGTTCCAGAACAGTTCAACCCAAATATTCCGATGTGTCCAGCGCATTTTATGGAGGACTGTTTTCTGATCCTGGTAGAGTAGACTACAATGCTGGCTGTTCTGACTCACAGACTGTAAGTACATTTTTTATATTTAAAGAATTTGCCACTGACGATTCAAACGTGAGTTTTGAGCAATGTGGAGTAGCGTTTGTAGTTTGTCATTTCTCCGATCACAAATGCAGACATGGTTTTATGTTTACGCGGCGCGATGCAATGCAATGCGTAAAAAGACAGTATAAGTATAATATATATAATCCGTAATTATGTCCCCACTGGATGCAACAAATGCCTCGTTTTAATGTTTTTGTCTCGTCGCTCTGGCCGGGACAAGGCATCGCAATATGGTAAGGGGCGTAACATTTCCGTCACACGCTTGAGGTATTCGGCCAATCCCTATGCACTGGATAGCTGGCCAATCAGAGCACACCTCGCTTTTCAGACCAATGAGATTTGTAAAAATCGACGCGTTTCAGAAAGGCGGGGCATAGAGGAGAAACAATAATGTACAGTATGTGGAAGATAATGTGTTTTTTAAACCTTAAACCGCATAAATACATTTCATTACACCAAATACACAAAATAATGTTCTTTTTAGCAACATCATATGACCCCTTTAAGTTTTCTTAGTTAAGAACATGGGTTGGAACTCTTCATTTTGAACTCTCAAAGTGCATTAGATAGAGGAATTTAACTTTATAATGTACAAAATTGTCTTTTTTCTCTCCATGTCTTCATTTGTCTTTTTTTTTAAATATCACAATAAATATCATATTGTGAACTTCATATCGCAATTTGATCGTATCGTGAGATTCTGATACGTTACATCCCTACTGTATACTATATACAGTATATAGTATATATATATATATATATATAAGTGTTGGGCAAGCTACTTGGAAAATTTAGTGAGCTAAGCTCACAGTTACTCCATTAAATTAAGCTTCACGACACTAAAGCTACAGCCCTGGGAAAAGTAGCAAGCTAAGTTACTGCAACATGGCAAAAGTAGTTTACTACATTTAAGCTATTTTTTTAAATTTTCATTTTCATATTGAACCAACATCATATCATAGATGTTTATTCAACAACTGTTCCAAACCAATTTGGCAACAAAAACCAGTATCATGTACAGGGCCGGATTTTCCTCATATGGTGACAAAGGCAAAATAAAGTTTTGCTGTCGGCCGGAAACGTCCTATTGATAGTTGGTATTGTGGCTTTATTGTAGGCTATACAGATACATTTATATAAATGGTAACACTTCACAATAAGGTTAATTAGTTAACATTAGTTAACTAGTGAAGTTAACATGAACTAAGAATGAATAATACTTCTGCAGCATTTATTAATGTTAATTTCAACATTTACTAATGCATTATTAAAATCAAAAGTTGTGTTTGTTAACATTAGTTAATGCACTTTCAACAAACAAACTACCAATGAACGACTGTATTTTCATTAACTAACATTAACAAAGATTAATACTGTAATAAATGTATTGTTCATTGTATGCTCATGTTAGTTAATACATTAGCTAACTAATGAAATCTTATTGTATAGTGTTACCATATAAATGTATAGGCCTACAGATAGGCTACGTTTATTTGCGGTCGTTGCATGTGTCATTATATTATTAACATTTCACCAAAATCAAGTTCAAATATGAAGTTTTTGACCAGCGAATGCTTTTTCCCGACATTACCGCCACATCAAAGGCAGTGCATGCATCGCATTTAGGTTTTCATGAACTTGCAGGTTATACAGTTTTCTGTCACTATGTGGGTGCTCAGTTTTGTCTGTTATTTGGCCAAAATATCATATTATAAAAGATCCAGCTTTTCGCACAAGCCATTTGGCTGTGACTCGAAAACAAATGCTGGACTAAGACACTCTTCTCCACTCCTCAAATACAAAAAACATTAGCCTTTATAAATATAGTGTTTCTTCAGTAAAGAAAATGCTGTACTTATTCAATCAACAATTCTTTATTTACCTTCAGACTGCAAACGAGCTGAAATGCTCAAAACACTGCTGTCAACTCTCGCGAGACAAATAAGCAACCGCAGCTTTAAAAACAAGCCCAAACAAAGCCCAGTATTTTTTTGATGATTTATTATCATCAATATTATTTATTATCAATTATTTATTACCAATAAATGAGCCTGCAACATATTAAACTGAAACCACTCTTTATCTGAAAAGCAAAAACAGAAGCTATTTTACAAAAATCAGCAAACTGCAACAAAAGTGGGAACAAAACTCATCTCCAGTCACCTGTGAGCAGAATAGGATTGGAGAGGTGGAAAAGGAGAAAAACACAACAGCTTCAAAGGGGAGCTGTAACATAGCCACATATTTATAGCCTACTAAAATATAGGCTATTCTAACCATATTTACTCTTAGTATTAGTATAGGACTACTTGTTTTTTTTATCACAGCCCGTGATAATTAATACATTACAAAAAATAAAAACAAAAGAAAGTCATCCCACTCCTCTATGTCTACTTCTATCATCGCTTGGAGTACAGCATCACACACCTTCTTTTTGAACGTGATTTTTCTCCAATGAGGGGGAAGGGGAGGGTGGAACATTTGAACATTTGACTTATATTATTGCACTGGTTGGCTATTAACTGCGAGCAGAGTGTCATTCAATGCAATGGAGAATACGACGAACATAAATAAAGAAACAAAGTTGCTTATCAGATTTCCCTAACAAGCAACCATATTTTTTAAAATAAGCCCAAAAAACCGCAACTTTACAAAAAAAGAAGCCCAAAGTCGCGTATAATATGCAACTCTGGCACCAAACTGCATGCCGCACTTCATTCACGAGAGAGGCGGGAGGAATAATGAGGTTTGACTGACAGTTTGAGGAGCCAATGGAGTTACGAGGTTTAGTGGCGGTGGCGTCACTTTTACTGGTCCAGGATCAGATCCTTAGCCGTTATATTTCCGATTTGAGCTTGAGCTTCAGAATGCTTTGAAAAATGTAGCTTTTGTTGATGCTACAGCGCTACTTGATCAAAAACAGCTACCACCACGTTACTGAGAAATGTAGTTAAGCAAGTAGCATCACTACTTGTAGCGATGCCACTGCCCATCACTGTATATATATATATATATATATATATATATATATATATATATATATATACATATGTGTGTGTGTGTGTTTGTGTGTATGTGTGTTCCTTTTTCTATCCTTATTATAGTTTATATAATGGGTATTTATATAAACTATAATAGTGGCATAATAAGAATGATTTAAAGGAATAGATCACCAAAAAATCTAATTATGGATGTTGGTTGGTTGTAAAATGTCATAAGGTTTCCCATAAACAAATGTTATTGAAAATGTCTATAAATCTTCTTTACAAAATGATCCACAGAACAAGAAAAAAGTGTGGATTGACATATGGATTTGGAATGACGTGGCTTTCAAATGACATGAGCATGAGTATAAATGTTTGGGTGAACTATTCCTTTAAAAATAAAAGTAATTTTTTACTTTTCAAATTAGCTTCAGGCAGTGCTAAAAGGGTAATCTTCAAAATAATGATCCACTGGCTCTTCGCTCTCCATCTTCATCACAGCACTGAGGACAAAATGAAAAAAAGGAAAAAAGAAAAATAACTGTGCACTCAGTATGCTAAAAGCACTCTCTTTCCCACATCCTTGACCTACTTCATATTTTTCTTTTTCCTTGCTGTTTCTCTTAGTGAGCTGGGTCAGATGATGTTCAATTAAAAAAAGTGCAGGCCGGGGCAATTCCAAAGCAATAAATCTGCAAAACAAAGTCAATCCAAGGTGAAGACCAGAACAGCGAATTATACATCACTTCTGGACTTATGGCAAATCTAGAAATCTACCATAAATCTGTCTGTTGCCTTGAGTCAATAAGCAGCCTTGCTCACTCAATGCCAGAAGGGTTTAATCATTTCTAAAAATATTTGTCATAAAGCATTAATTTCTCACTGGATTTTCTCCGTAAGTCTCTCATTAGTAAGATGGATTCCTCACAGTCACGACAACAGAGGCAGGCGGCTGTGTGCTTTACAGTCATATGAATCGTTGACTACCTGTCTGAATTTATGATGAAGAGGCTTTGAATTGATCAAAGTCTGGCTTTCAAGTGGTATTAAAGGTAAGACAGGCCAGTAATACAGACCAAAGCCTTTGCTCAAAGCGCCACATGACAGAGCAAAATGTGCACTTGAATTGAAAGCCAAATAATCTTGGTGGGAAAACTGGTATTTTCTGTGTGTATTTTTTCTTGTTAAAATTCCAGTTTAATATGCAGAGTCAACTAATTGTATTATTACTTCATTCAAAAAAAAGAGTAAATACACCAATCACCAGCGTGAGTTTAGGGCCAGTCCAACTGTTTGGCCAACCAATGGCAGAGGGAAATGACGTGTTCAAGAAATCTGTAAAGCCACTAGGTGGTGCTAGTGAGGGACATATTACGCACTTTATGCTATACGCAAACAATAGATGGTGCTAGCAACAACAAGGTCTTGGTTTCAGTTTTCAGGGAATGCATGAACTAACACAATATAAAATGTAAAGGTGCCGCCGCATTAGTAAATATTCAATGAAATTTTGTGGGCAAAAAAAGTCTATTGACAAAAATGTAGCAATGTATGAAGCACAACTCATGCAGAAGTCACTTTCAAACCAAGCAGCTTTCAGCTGGTCAACAAAGCAAATCAACATGCCTTAACTTGAACGCATTGAGAAATCTGCGTTGCCCCCATATGCATATGAATTTTCCATTCTCAGGAATTTCTATAGACTGAAGATTATAAATATGGCCAAATACTACCAAAACTTTTTGGTGCAAGAAATTGTATGACATAGTGCCTTAAAATGAATAGCTCACCTAAAAATGAAAATTTGCTGAAAATTTGCTAATTTCACTGGTGGAGGCAATATTATTGGTTTAAAGTAAAAACACCTTAATGACGGATTTTTTTTTTTTTTTTTTACAATTACACAGCTTTTCATTGCACAAAATGTGGTCTGGAGTTATGTGGATTACTTGTGGATTATTGTGATGTTTTTATCAGATTTTTGAACATTTGATGGCACTCATTCACTGCAGAGGATTCATTGATGAGCAAGTAAAATAATGCTAAAATTCGCCAAATATGTTCTGATGAAGAAACAAACTCTACAACTTGAATGGCTTGAGGGTAAATACATTTTTAGCAAATTTTCGTTTTTGGGTGAAACCTTTCTACTTTTTTCCCCCGAACTATGTTTAAAACGCCAACATTTACGCTTTTACATTTATTTTTCTTCCACTGCATGACTAACCTAAGTTCACTGTGAAGTTCATGGTGACTAACAGAAAACATTACCAAGATGATGACACATCAGTATATGTGTTTCATCTGTGCTTTTAAGGAGATCGAATGGGAGAATAAAGTCAGGCAAGGACAGAAGCACATTCTGACCTCATCTGAAATCAAAAAGAGATGTGTAGAGTGAGCCCATGTGCACTCTCAGACAGTCATGAGTGATAGCTAGGCCATTCAATGACAAGCTGTTTAATCAATGCCTTTTAAACCGCTGCCACCTCATCACTTACAAAGCAGGAGTCCACATGAGTCAAGTGCACCGTGAGGACTCAAGGACTCGGATTGTCTTAAGCGGCGACAGCACTTGACCACATTCTCCACAGCCAAGAAAACCTAGAATTAACTTGTGGTGTGATAAAACTGTCACACAACGTGGCAAGCAGTCAAGGTGATTTGAAATGTTCTCTCACCGACTGTGACCTTGAGGGCAAGTCACCTTGTGAGAAGGTGAAGAACATATCGGCCAGGTTCTTATGGCAGTCCACTGGGACTGAGGCCTCAATAACGGCCTGCCTTAGGGAGGAGAGGTGGCAATTAACATACTTGTCAGTTATCTTATTCATGCGAGGAACCCAATTATACACATAGTACTCCAAACTAGGGCATGGATTCAAACTGGAGTTTTCCTGTAAATAGTCCTAAATAGCTTGATAACATAATACAGCATAAGCGAATAGATGTATTGCACTAGTGTAGCCTTTTAACCCTCAATGACCGAAACAGCTGCCCGTGGCTAAAACTAACTATTGTTCTTAAATGTTTAATAACTTTTGAACCACCACTACTATCTGAATGCTTTAAAAAGTGTTGTAAAGCGGAGATTCTCCACTTTCTCACTCGTCTTATTTGGATATTTTTTTGTGAATCATTTGCACTGTTTGTATTTTTGTTGCAGAAGACAATTTGCGCAATTGTTTTCACGAAATACCTGGACGGTTTGTGTTTGTTGTTGTTCATACTCAGATTGAAAATATATTTCTCCGAAAAAAAAAGTCACTTTTTTTACTGTTTTGTTATTATATAACACTGATTCCATTTTATTTTTTTGGACACATCTATATTGTTAGTAAACTAAATAAACCTGTTTTTCACTGAAAAGTGCCTATAACAATATTGTAATAAATGGCTATAACTTGCCTGGGGAATGTTATATGTAGACAACACAATTGTTGCTTGCGTTTTTCATTAATTCTTAGAGAAAACAAAAGGAAAATTGAGACTTTAAATTAGCTAGACTGAAACTTCAAGTTCTCCTGTTTATAATGATATGACACTTGATGCTGACTGCTAGAATAGGTCTTAAAAACAAAGAAAAGTGCAGGCGTGTCAGGTGCCCCAAAAATGTTCTAGGTCTTTAAGGGTTAACCATAGAAAAAAACTCAATTCATTCATTACAAAAAGTTGAATGCATGCAATCGTTTAGTATATTTCACTGTACACTAGTATCAGTACTATTGCTTATACTAAGGGTAAGGAATATGAACAAACCGCTTCTTTCACCTGCTGAGCACAAAAGAACATGTTTTGAAGAATATTGATAACCAACAAAATTCAGTTCCCATTGACCTCCATTGTATGGGAATTGGAACTGCTACAACATTCTTTAAAATATCTTCATGTTCCACAGAAAAAAATAAGTCATACAGGTTGGAAACAACACGTGGGTGAATAAAAAATGTTTTGTTGGACTAACCCTTAAAAATTCTAATTTGGTATATAACTGCATCAACTGCAAAGCAACATGCTAAAATCACCCAAAACACACTAGCTGCTCCATAGACACATATTAAAAACACTCAAAAAAACTAATGAATATCAGTGTGCTAAATCCTCTCAAAACATCACAGGAAGTGCATGGCCACCTATTAAAACACTCATATCACCTTAGCAACTTAATAGTAGGCTAACATAGTAAAAATACTCAGAGCACCACAGCAACTACATTGAAACATAGTTAAAACACTCAGAACACTCTTATAGCAACATGCTAAAACTATTCAGAACAATCAATAAAATAAATAGGAATGAAGTAAAACACTCAAAACACACAAATGGAACATCATAGCAACTTTCAGGGTTAATAAACACATATATAAAAGGAACAACCTAGAAAATGCATAAACATATGCTAAAAACTCTCAGAACAGCCCAGTGACATAGTAAAAACTCTCAAAACACTAACAACATGCAAAAAAAATCACCAGAACACCATAGAAACTCTATAGTGACATGCTAAAACTACTCAGAACACTCTAGCAATTGGATAGCAATACAATGAAAACACCCTAGTAACTGCTAGCAATGTGATAAACACCAACAAAACACCCACAGTAACTGCATAGCAACATGCTGAAACAACTGAACACTCCAGCAACTGTCAAAAAGTAAAAAAAACAAAAAAAAAGAAGAATACTTAAATCATACAATTTCATTCAGAACACCAATAAAAACACTGAACTAGCAATGCTAAGGCAAGTTCCATTTTCTTCACACATTTTCTTCATAAAATGTAACAATCTAGTTTCTAAGCATTTGTTAAAGCCCTTTTGTACGTTGTCAGTTGCTAAGGTATGTGATAGATGAGAAACCGTCAATACCAAGTAATTGTCAGCAGTAAGTACAATAACGTGCATTAACACAATGTGCTTTATCCTCCCACAGATACTTCTCTTAAATGCACATTAAAGAGCCTTAAGCACAAATACAGTCTTGCATTTGTTTTATACATGACAGGGTTTGCGTTCTGCGAATCTCTGCAGTCTGAGTCATGTGTGGGGTGGCTCACCCCATGATTTATTCTAGCCCAGGGCTTTCTCGCTCATTACAAATTGGCCAATTTGCTGCTGCTCCCTCTTCAGTTTCAAACACCTCTTACAGTCAGTGAATGTACCTAAACCTTCCTATCACAACCAGACCTGAAATGGATGAGAGACGCATGGCTTATTGGACTGTCTTTGACCTTCATCGGCTGTCTTAAATAAAGAAAATCGGGGCGAGGCAATATCCACCCATGCAATCCACTTCACCGGCACTCAGGATGAACAACAGTGATGGGCAGTATATATAAAGCGCCCCTTTTATAAGCTTTGAGGATGAAATTCCAATTTCTAAAGGGCTGAAAGGGAAAAAACGCACTAAGGAAAACTATAGAGACTGCACTGAGCAGTCAAAACGAAGGTAAATGTCATCATTAATCCCATAGGGGGACATTCATACATTGCGGTGCAGATGGATATGGATCTCAGCATGTTCCCCCCCCCCCCCAAGTCAGCTGACAGCAGTGTGACGGTAGGGGATATGTTTGGCTGTGACAGCCCCATAAGCAGAAATGATGGTCAGGAGGAAGTAACACAGAGTTTTTGACCCCCTCTGCCCTCCCCAGGGCAGCCATGATAGATAAACAGCATTAGAAGAAGAGAAGCCAAAACAGACGGAGAGAGAAATAGATACTAGGGCTGCTCTGGATAACATATTAATCAGAAATTCACTCTATCTCTCCTTCTCAACCTGTCTAACTAACCGTTTACTCTTTCTGCTCCCACCCAAGTAATTTCATTGCATTTAATGCAGTCGACATAAATGCATGCCAATGTGTTTCTGTAGAATTTCAGAGACATCTTCACTTCAAATATATTCAGCATTATATTAATCTGCATACTGTGCATTTCAAAAGCAAGGTGGCAGGTAGCTGATATTATGTTGATATTTACATAGTGGAGTTGAAAATCCAGGATCTTAAAATTAAAATGATGACTGATCAGTTTTCAACAAATAAAATTGTTCATATACATATATGTACAGTATTTATGCATATACGCACACAAACATACAAATATATACATATAATATGTAATTAAATAACATGTAATTTTTTTATTGGAAATGTTAACCTCTCACCCCTTAGAAAATATGATTTGTACAGTACAGAAACCATTACGCCTATAGAGAGTCCCCGTAAACCATAAAAAACAACATGTGTGTGTGAAAAACACAATAACATAGACAAAAGATATAACAAAGCTTTCCAAAAATAACACTAGAGCAATATTTCATTGGGAGTTTTTTTTAACACATTACTTTTTCATGAAAAAACAAGAGTCTTGGAATAGCTCGGTGAATCATCTGAGACTATTTTCTTCAACCCTTCTTTCGAAAATCTTCGCAATCACTGTCCGTAAAGTTAACACTCCAGCCCTAAATTACACATCACTACCCTCGAAGTCAATACTCTGTAACCATGAAGAATGAAACCATCTAGGTGCCATTTAATTACAGGCTGCTAAAGGCTGAGAGATGTAAAGAAAATGGCCGGTAATCGCTCCTAATGTAATGACCACCTTAGACACACAGGTCTAAAAAAGAATCAACTTTTATTGAAATTTATGTGAGTCTTTAACGGGCTCTGGGGGCTGGCGTATTCGGCGCGACATGTGAGAAATAGGAACTCTTGCGTTTGCTGCTGGCCTTGTTGCTCAAACAGCAAACAGGTCAATAAGCCATCATTACTTCTCTTCACAGCCGGGTGGCTGCAAATCGACTGCCCACAGGTCCATTTGAGGGATTCAGGAGAGGGGTAATGCCATTTTGGAAGATGAGACTGCACAGCTCATCTCTTCTCTGTGTTAAAACAGCACACGTGAACAGCGGACGCTGAATGGGGCCACGTTCTCTCGCTTTCTCCGTAGGTGACAGCCCATAATCCTGTCGCCAGGGGCAGCGATGGAACGCTGCAGGTGAGGGATATTCATTTGGATCAGCATCCCCTAAAAATAATCTTTTTCTGCATGCGGCCACAGAGAAAAGAGATACTCGTGGAGATTATGCGAGTGATACCCATGATCCTCGGTGACTCAGGATAATAATATGTTTGCCCTCAGGGGCTGGTTTGGCTCAGTGCTGCTTCTGTGATCATTCACTCTCAAAGATCCTCAATGTTCATTATTTATCTATCCTTCTTGGGGATTTTTTACCTTTCCCCGTCCAAGCCGATATTTTGGTCGTTTGTAAAAGATAGAAGATGAGTAACATCACAGGATACTATATGAAACAATACCTCAGTTCTCATGGATCATCATGGATCATGTTGTCGGTGTTGTCCTGTTTGAACGCTTGTCTGTCTGATTCTGGCATAATTTACTCACCCTCATGTTGTTTCAAACCTGGCTTTTTATTTTGCAGAAAACAAAGGCTAAAAGATATTTAGAAGAATGTTTTCTTTGTTCCCCTATAATGAAAGTCAATGGAGTCCAAAACAACAATGCCATATCACCTTGCAGCCCAAGACTGGTTGCCCACTGAAACTAAGCAGGGTTGAGCCTGGTCAGTACCTGGATGGGAGACCTCCTGGGAAAACTAGGTAGCTGTTGAAAGAGGTGTTACTGAGGCCAGCAGAGGGTGCTCACCCTGTGGTCTGTGTGAGTCCTAATGCCCCAGTATAGTGACGGGGACACTATACTGTCAAAAATCACCGTCCTTCGGATGAGACGTTAAATGGCGGTCCTGACTCTCTGTGGTCATTAAAAATCCCATGGCACTTCTCGTAAAGAGTAGGGTTGTAACCCCGGTGTCCTGGCCAAATTGCCCCCCTGGCCTTTGTCAATCATTACCTCCTAATAATTCCCAACCACTTGATTTGCTTTATGACTCTCTCTCCTCTCCACCTGTAGCTGGTGTGTGGTGAGCGCACTGGTGCCGTTGTCCTGTGGCTGCCGTCGCATCATCCAGGTGGATGCTGCACACTGGTGGTGGTTGAGGAGAGACCCCCACCCCACATGATTGTAAAGTGCTTTGGCCGTACAACAATACACAATAAAGCGCTATATAAATGCATCATTCATTCATTCAATGGGGATTGTATGGGAACATTTTTTGTAAATATATTTTTCTAAATATCTTCGATTGTGTTCCACAGAAGAACATTTATGTCATATATGTTTGGAATAAATGTTAATTACTAGTAACAATTTTCACTTTTGGGCAAAGTACCTCTTGAATGCAAATGGATGGCAACTGAAAAATAAATAAATAATAAAAAAATAATTAAATGTTACTTCAACTTTTCACTCAAATTGTTGCTGGTAATTAATTAATTAACATTACAAACTTTATTAACAATTAATTAAAAAATATATTTTTCAATAATTAAATAAATTAATTCAATAATTAATAAAAAATTATATTAAATAAAAATTCTAAATTTAAGAATGTAAACTGAAAAAAAATTTTTTTTTTACAATTAATAAATTAAACATGAAATTCTGAAGTAGAAAGACTGAAATGGTATTTTCTTACTACATTAATTTATGCTTTATTTGTAACTTCATTTTTACTAAGCAATTTGATACTACACCCTTGAAATGTGGAATAGAATTACATAAAGGCCTTTAGTATGTACATGTGTAGTATTTCTATCATCACAACTTTCAGAAGATTTTAGCATGGGAACGGATTACAATGTTAATTTGGTCTTGGCAGAATTTATCTGCTACACTGTTGTTGGTTATTGCTATAGATTATTGTTGCTGCTGCAAGTACAGGAACATGCTACTGCCAATACATACACCGACTGGTGCTGTGAGCATTTAAGACATACTGCTGCTGCACAAATAGCATATATAATAACCTGTAGCAGATCTATACAGGTGGAGCTGGGGAAGGTGGAGGGTTTCAGAGGAACTGCAAAATGCTTAAGTGAATGCTAACCAGCCATTTAAATGTAAAGCAGCAAGCTCATTGGCTACATATGCAACATGAACCAATCAGCTTGTGCCAAGTTGTTTAATGCTGTGAATATTATCAGTTTACGTTAAGGGCCCATCAGCCTGCGCCATCTGGAGTTTCATGACAGAACTTGGGATGTATGCTACACATATTGCAATTTGGTGCATACATGGGTGGTGCAGGTTTGAGTCTGGCATGCAACCTCCACACAATTTCCAGTCCCTCTCCATGTTTTCAAGGACATTTAAACAGATCTACTCCAAACCCATAGTCAGGCCAAACGGACCCTAGACTATTCACACCTTCCTTTTTGAGGAAATCCTACTGCATGCATGCATGAGGCAGAAGTGCGAAGAGAAGACCAAAAAAAGAGGGGGAAACGTGCAAATATTTAATTCACGAGTGAATCCCAAAAGGGCTGGGAGGGAAAATAATGTCAGTCGGTACATCTATAATCCCACAGCGAGTCCCTGGGGCGGAGGAGGCTCCTCTGATATACTGTTATTATTTTATTATCACTCTTAGGCCTGCATTAGGTGTTAGCATGCTGCTGGGGATTAATGTGGCTCCTATGATGAGGCCTCATCCCTGAGGTTTGATGGTTTTGTGGCAGGGCATGATGGATGGATGGCGCCGACGGCTCCATGACACGGCGTGCACCGCTGATGTATTGTAAAATGAGACAGACACACAAAAGCTGCACGCCGCCACCGGCAGCCCTCGGTCGGCCACCCTCCGCACTACTGCATGGGTTATGTCGCTCCACGGATCCATCCATCCATCTTCAGTGACTGCAGTGGTATGAAATGGCATTTATGGGGTGAGATTTCCTACATAGCTCAGGTCTGCTACAGCGTTGAAGGGTGGAAAATGGCACATTTCCAGATTAAGTGCTGCAATGAAAGAAAAAGAAAATGTGCTTGTCTTGACTGACAAGTCTTTTAAATGTTCGAAATGTGGTGCTGATGCCCCATGGGCCACATGGGTGCAACTCAAGATTTAACACTGAAACAAATGTTAAAAGCTAAAATAGGCTATTTTTCAAACCTGCTTGGAGGAATACTTCACCCAAAATAAAAAAAATCAGGCCATCCAAGATACAGTGAGTTTGTAAGTACAAACAGCTGATAAAAACAATAATCCACACAATTTCAGTCCATCAATTAACATCTTGTGAAGTCAAAAGCTGCATGTTTGTAAGATCCATCATTACGACGTTTTAACTTTATACTGTCACCTCTGGCTAAACTAGAATCATAGAACAAGAATCATAACAAGTTCATAATTCAAAATAACACTTCCTCTAGTGAAAAAAATCTATCCTCTTTTGTCCTCTCACATCAATATCCACTGACACAGATTTATTTAGAACTGTTTTGGATTGTTTACGCTTCTAAACCGTGCTTAATCTGTGCATATTTCTTTCCTGATTCAGATGAGGTGATTTATGGATTATGGATACAGTATTTTAGATGTAACAAGGGTTTGAAGTTAAAAACGTCTTGATGAATTTGTTTATTAAAGTGTGGATTATTGTGATGTTTTTATCAGCTGTTTGGACGGCACCCATTCACTGCTGAGGATCCATTGATGAGCAAGCGATGTAATGCTACATTTCTCCAAATCTGTTCTAATGAAGAAACAAACATCTACATTTTAGATGGTTTAACATGAATGGCAGATGTTAACGCTTAGTGCTGGGAAGTAACTGATTACATGTAATCTGGATTATGTAATCAGATTCCAAAAATTAAGTACTTGTAATTTAATTATATTACATTTTAAAATGCTCATAATCAGATTACGGTTATTTTTTTATGCATTACGCAATTCCATATTCACTCAATAGCAGTAAATTATTTATAATTCACTGATTCTCCCTAATTTTTCTTTTTGGGTAATTTAAATCAAGTTTGGTAAAAAGTAATCTAAAAGTAACCTAAAAAGTTAAAGCAAAACAAAAAAAATGAAAGCAAATAACTTAAAGTTAAATAACTTAAAGCAAATTATATAACTGAACTGAAAGACTGAATATTTAAAACATATAATGAGCATATTAAAACATCTATTCTATTTATAGACTGCTCTTGACTTGACAGTTAATCACTATATTTTTAATTAAGTAAAAATTATTTAATTTTAATGTACCTCACAAACTTACATATCCTTTACAGCTAAACGAATTAGAGCTACACAAAAGCAAAAACAAAAAAAAGAATAGTGTGGTATAACTGCACCTATAATAGTCATGTAGTAGTAGGAGTATAAGAAATACTTCAAAGAAGACCAGCCTACATAAAAACCATTGAGATATGTTTAGCGGAATAACTGTGGAATAAGCAGAATAATGAGTTCACTCTTCATCATGACTGCATCATCACCTAGGGTATGGATTGAATTTTTAATAATTCCACATCAGTTATCCCTTACATATCAACATACACGTTTCTTGAGTTCTAGACCTACTTTTTACAAGTGAATAATACATTTGAAATCAAGCATTACTGCTATTTTCCGCCTCATCTCAAAGGCTCAGAGTCGGTCGCAAGTCATTCATCGGGTTCCTGAGGAGAATCCACCACTACGATCAGTGCACATTCACAATCATTAAAAGGCATAATTTAACAGTGTGACGATGTTGCTTTTATTAGCCTTTGGAAGCAGATGGCAGAGAGCGTTTCATCCTGTTGCGCTCTCTCTCTTTCTCTCCCTCTCTCTCACTGTTGCAGTTTTCAAAGTGAAGGAAGGATGGAGGGAGGATTAAAGAAAATACCAGGAGAGCAGTGTCATTGTAGCTATGCCTGTGGATCACATAATGTGGAATTACTGCCACAATATATAGCTTTCTCTCCCTCTCTCACTCTCTAAGGAATATTAGCATGATAACCAGACGTATGTTATAACCCAATCTGAAGGAGGGAAAACTAGCAGAGAAAGTAGAGGGGGGAAAAGCTTTCGGATCCCCCACAGCTCAAATGCCAAGATGCTGCTCAAGATGCTAAGTAGAAAACCAATTCTAAGGGAAAGCGCTTACTTTCATATTTAGCTAACTATTCCATCCATAATTATATCTGAGGGACAATAAATGCTAACTAAATTATCCTGCTGGATTGAATGACGTCAAAACAAGCGAAAATAAATCTGTTTTACTAAACATTGTGCTCACTTTAACTTGCCAGGCAGTGAAGGCTGGCATGTCTAGACTAGCATGACATGAAGCTAAGCGGTAATATTTGCCAAAGAATTGCAGTCAGTTATGGTAGAGAGTGTTATTTACGATAGCTGTTCAGCGTGAAATACATCGGTATATGTGCTCTCTCCTGCAAATACAGCACATGAGAAACCTTCATATCACGTATACCGACACTGGTGGCTATGCATGCGAGTGAACAAACTGGGATTTTTTCCTAAATCTGGCCTGAATATGGGATGTTTTCGCCTCCTTTAACTGGATTTACTGTTGCAGGCACCCCAAATACACACAGTTTGATAGAATATCTATGGACACATATGGATATATAATAGAGGCTGGTTTCTAACCAGACATGACAGAATACGCTTTGAAATCATGAATGTCAGCTAAGGTGAGTCTAGTCAGCTTGGTGTACACTTCTTATGGCAAAGACTGCTTGAATCATTGCTGTTATTTATACCTTTCTCAAAGACCATTTTAAGAAGTACCACCTTAATACTTTCCTAATAGCAAGATCATATTTTCGGTTGGGAATGTAGTATTTCCATATTTCATTCCACGAAAGAAGCACCAATTGTACACAACACCTGAAGTGTACTAAACACAAACATATGCAATTGAGTGTTTTATAAAACACAAATATATTAAAATGAAAATGTCATATTAAAATTATTTTAAATTCTTGTTATATTAAAAAAACTATTTTGTAAAATGCATTTTATAAATGTCTTTTATATGCAATGAATATTGTATATGCATTTGCATAACCATACACATAGTCAGACTTCTGAATTCAGTTTATTTTATTCTTTTTTATTAATTTACAAATTTTTTCCTAATCATACTTTTTATATATATAAAAAATAATAGTAGTAACTGTCATTTAAAATGAAATAATGAGATTTTGAAGCTTAAAGAATGGTCAATGGCTTAAGTATTACTTAGTAAAAAAAATTATTTATACCATTTAAAAGTTTGGAGTTGGTAAGATTTTTTATGCTTTTGAAGAAAGTAATTCATGTCATTCATGGCTGCATTTATTTGATCAAAAACAGGGAAAAAACAATTAATTTATTTGTTTGCTTCATTTTATTTTTTTTATTCTAAGGGGAGACACTGCAGGCAAAAACATGTCAAACCTGTCAAGTTTGAGATTTTGGGCTTTTTGGTTTTTCATAAAGTGTTTTTTCAGACTAGTGTTTCTTTTATAGCACTTTATCTATTTGTGTCAACAGATTTCAATTACAATACATATTTTTAAAGGCCGTTTTGTCAAAATTAGTTTTTTCTCCTACACTGAGCCATAAATCTCCACTTCAGTAGCACTTACACACACCAAACATTTTTATCACTGTCTATATCCTGAAGGTTTTTACAGGGGATTTGTTCATATATAATTTGTTTGATTATATACAACATTTTATTCCCCAAAAACTTTAAAAAATATATTGTTTTCTGTCTTTTCTGAATCATGGCGTGACAAAAATGAGATACCCAAAATTCCCTCTGTAAAAATAATTGACTGTTCAATTGAATTCAACAAGAATTTTGAAACTGACTTCATCCAGTGTTTAGATTTCTGTACTAGAAATGTATCCAAATTAGTGCATATTTCATTAAATAATGCCTCATTTGCATATATAAACCTAACATTTTAGAACACTTTTTTTTGCAATTATCAATGTAATCAATCAACTGGGTAAGGCGATAACTATTAGTAATTTTTTTTAACCCTATTCACCTGCAGTGTCTCGTTTAAAACAATTTATTCCTATGATGGCAAAGTTGAATTGTAAGCAGCCATTACTCCAGTCTTCAATGTCACATGACCCTTCAGAAACCATTCTAATATGCTGATTTGCTGCTCAAGAAACATCTTTAATTATGATCAAAACAGCTCCTTTTTGCACAATTCTTTGAAGAACACAAAGTTTAAAAGAACAGCACTTATTTGAAATTTAAATCTTTTGTAACATAATTAATGCTTTTACTGTTTACTTTTGATCAATTCAATGTGTTCCAGCTATATAAAAGTATCAAAAAACGTATTTTTAAACTTCTTTCAAAAAGAAAAAATAAATAAATAAAAATAAAATAAAATAAACAAGCAAATCACACAAACTCTGAAGTATTACAGTATATTATGCCTGTTGCACCAATTAGAAACAACACGACATTGCACATTATTTTAACACAAAATATTTATGCTTCTTTCACCTCAGATTGAAAAGTTCTACTCATCAAATTCACACAAATTCACAGCATGATGAACAGCTGTAAAATTCACACGCTGCGTCGTGTTTGCCCTTGAACACGCTCATGTTCATGACGGCTGATTAGGTTCAGATCACTTCCTTTCATGCACACCTCACTTATCAAGTGTCTTTCAGAGCTGCATGCTGCCAATCACCATCTGACACGTTCTTATCTCACGCATAACAAACCTGACATTGGCTTTAACACAAAGAATTCTCTCAGCAAGAAACCACGACTAAAGAAGTGAGAACATACAGTGTAGAACAGCAGTAAAACATGAGCTGACAATCATAAAGTGAAAAGAAACTCTGCTCTATTTGTGTACATTGCACAATTGGGTCAATGACGTACTGTATAAGATAGAGCTGTTCCCTCCCTGTTTTCCCTTAGGATGGTGTTCCCCATTGTGCCGATACACAGTGTATTATGTGTTCTTATACGAATGTTCTAATATCTATATATATCCAACTTATACTGCTAATATGGAAAAATCAATACATTTTTATACAATATAACATACATTTCCTTTTCTATGGAAATTTTAGTGTTACATTTTGCAGTATAAATTTATCTAAAAATAATCAGAATTGTTTCTCTATTGTCTATAGTTTCTCTGATCTTACTGATATAGATATCGTACCTCAAAGTGATGATGTTACTGACCATTTCCTTGTATCGTGCATGCTGCGTATTACTAATATTAACTATATGGCTCCGTGTTATAGTCCGGGCAGAACTATTGTTCCAGCCACCAAAGACAGATTCACAAACAACCTGCCTGATTTATCTCAACTGCTCTGTGTACCAATAAATACACATGAACTAGACGAAATGACTAGCAACATGGGCACTATCTTCTCTAATACATTAGAAGCTGTTGCCCCCATCAAATTGAAAAAGGTTAGAGAAAAACGTACTGGGCCAGTAATATCCATTCTCTCAAGAAAGAAACTCGTATAGTCTTGAGCGCAAATGGAGAAAAACTAAATTGGAAGTTTTTAGAATTACAGTATGTCCAGCTATAGACAGGCTCTAAAAGCTGCCAGGGCTGAGCATATCCACAAACTCATAGAAAATAACCAAAACAATCCAAGGTTTTTATTTCTTTTATGTCTAAAATTTTAGAAAAAGTTGTGTCTGCTCAACTGTGCTCCTTCCTGCAAAAAAAAAATTATCTCTATGAAGAATTTCAGTCAGGTTTCAGGCCCCACCATAGCACAGAAACTGCACTAGTTAAAATTACAAATGACTTGCTTCTTGCGTCAGACCAAGGCTGCATCTCACTGCTAGTTTTACTTGATCTTAGTGCCGTGCTCGACACTATAGATCATGATATACTCATAGATCGATTACAAAACTATACAGGTATCCAAGGGCAGGCTTTAAGATGATTTAGATCATACCTGTCCAATCGCTACTACTTTATTTAAATGGGGAGTCATCTCACTTATCACCAGTAAAATATGGAGTGCCACAAGGATCTGTCCTAGGTCCTCTGCTATTTTCAATATGCATGTTGCCCCTTGGTAATATTATTAGAAAATACGGGATTAGTTTCCACTCTTATGCTGATGATACTCAACTATATATCTCAACAAGACCAGATGAAACTTGATGATCTAAGCTAACAGAGAGTGTTAAAAATGTAAAAGAATGGATGACCAATACTTTTCTCCTACTAAATTTGGATAACTTTGGATAGAGATATTACTTATTGGACCAAAAAAAAGTACACAGAATCTCTTGGATTACAATTTGCAACTAGACGGATGTACGGTTACTTCCTCTACAGTTAAAAATCTGGGTGTTATATTACATAGCAACTTGTCTTTTGAAAATCATTCCGTTACAAAAACTGTATTCTTCCATCTTAGAAACATTGCTAAGTTACGAAACATGTTACCCGTTTCTGATGCAGAAAAGCTAGTTCATGCCCTCTAGACCTCTAGACTGGACTATTGTAATGCACTGCTAGCTAGTTGTCCTGCATCTTCAATAAACAAGCTACAGGTATGCAGCGGCT
>NW_015505186.1:721292-731529 GCF_001515645.1 Sinocyclocheilus grahami | reverse complement strand
AATTTTGCTTGGTTGGAACAGCAGCTACGCTAATTATGTCTCTATTTGTTTCTCTGTTTTTGCCACGGGATGTAACTAGGATTTACACAAGCTTCAGTCTGGATCCAGAACACCTGAGAAGAGATGATGCCAACCCCTCAGAGGACCTCAGATAATGTCAACCATGAAACAACATACAGAACTACCAAATTTGCTATAAGTTTGATTGCATCATATAATATTTGCTGTTAATAGTGTTCATCGTCTGTATGATTACATCTTTAATTGATTTTTACATACATTTCTGCTATATGTACATTAACTGACAGTCACCACTGATAAGCTACTACTAAATATTGTAGAAACTTAATTTGCGGTAAAGTTGCTTTGCAACGATTTGTATCATGAAAAGTGCTATACAAATTAACTTGAATTTAATTAAACTTGAATAGTTAATGTTTCGCTTTTTCAACAAATAAATATGACCTGTAAGAGTCACTTAAATTTACTTGTACAAATAACCATTATAGTCGCAGTATAATAAATGTAATTTTAAAATGTAATTTATATTTATGATATCAACAGTAATAACACTGCTACAGCTACTATGCTAATAGAAATAAGAATAACAAATATGCAAAAATAAAATACAGGTAATATTATAAAAAATAAATAACAGTAAATACATGGTAAATGATACATTTAATATATTAACACAATTATGAAACCTACAGTATTTTCCCCACATGCACTGAAAAAAAAGGTTGTTAAATAAATGTCACAAACAATTACAAAGAAATACATTGAATTAAATGTAAAAATTATGAAATATGTGAAATATTATTTTCTTATAAAATATACTCTATTAATCTTTGTTTAATTAACAACTTTGAAAAGAAATTGTGTGCATAATTGGCTAGATCTAGCGCAATGCCAACAAATCTAACAGGATGGGGTAAAAGTGCTTACTTGCTCGGTATAATACAGTATCTGTAATATCCAAAGAACAAAAGGTCAGTGGAGGATAGTAAACTCTACACCACCAACACAATGTTAAATTGCACCACACAGTTCAGCTGCATAACATTTGGCCATTTTTCCAACTGAATTATTTAACTGTTCTGTCAGAACATAGCAATGTAAATATGAAGTGCATTGCGAGGAAGGTACACTGTCTGTTCCAGGGCTTCGAGAATCAGAGTGTTGAGTTCAAACTTTGCTGTTCTTAAATCCCCAAAAAACTCTGAAGCCACCCCAGAGGGATCAATTAAAACCCATGATGCATAATCTGTCACACACACACACACACACACACACAGTCTAATGTGAGATATTCATGAAAGGAGAGAGAAAGAGACATAGAGTGGGCTGAGGGAAGCAAAAGAAGACGAGACGAACTTCCTCTGTCACCGCTCTCAATGGGACCCTGGTAAAGCGGCACCTCAACAGAATGCAAAGTAGGAGAAAACAAGCAAGAGAATATTAAACAACAAACTCTATTCTCATAACGACACCCTGTATTTACATATCATAGAGGGCTTTTCATTCTTATTAACGCAGGAGAGGGTATGCTAAAATGTTAAATATAGACCCCTGCATACAGGGAACATTAGAGATTGCTTTCAGTGATTTTGGCCACCATGCCACTAGTAAATATTTGCATACTCTATTTGGGACTCTCAGTTGGGCAAAGAATGAAACAGCACTTAAGTGTACTGTGCATGTATATTTAGTAGATTTAATGCACCGTGTGCTATTGATCACCACAAAGAAAATAATGTCTCGCTTTTTTTTTTTCCCCCTCTCGTTTTTGTTCAAATGAGCATAAAATGTGTGTAAAGTAATGCACTCCCACTCCAACTCCAACTCCAAAAGTTTATGAGGAAGTGTAATGCCATGGCTGGTGGGGATTTTCAATAACTTATTTTGCAGGGTGAGCCAGTAGGTGGAGACAAGTGACTGTCTTTATGACTCATTTGTGGTGATTTGTTCTAACACACTTAAACAAAAACTGTGTTTTTGCATTCCACTGTGCTTTTCTATATAAACAAGTGACCAGACAGACAGACCATTATGCTCACATCTCGCATCATTGGCAGTGTCTCAGACATGACACGCTATTCTAAAAAACAATGCTCAAGTCTTCTTAAAATCCTTCATTCAATTCACTGATTCGTTCAAAAACACTGACTCATTTAGGAATGCCACTTGTTTAGCTTGATGTTTTTAGACATTTGGTCTCTAACTTTACAGTATGTAGGAATAGAATTAATAGAGTTAAGTGTCCAAGACGTGGAGGTGATATTAATAAATTACTTCTAAAACGTGAAAGTAATAGCCTGTTATTAAACTTTTGTATTTTTGGAGCCCAGGTGTGCCGACTTTTTTTTTCCATTTTCATGATCAATTTTTTGTCTAGCACCCTGTTGGAGAGTTTTTCCAGGGATGTGCGTGTTTTTATTTCTGCATGCTGTGGCTTTGTTTGGAAGCATTTCCATTTAGTTGGGCAAAGCAAGAATAAACAAAGTAGTCTTTTAACTTTTTTGCATTCCACTGCACTACTTTCCATTGTCTTTCTATACACATTAAAAGAAGTTCAAGTTAAAGAAAAAAGGTTCAGAACTGGGTGTTTTTTTCCAATTCAACTGCTGCTTTTTGAATGCAAAAATGCATTCTTCTTAGGCAACTCATTAAGTGAGTGATTAAATAATTTATCCATTCACTGATTTGTTCAAAAACACTGATTCATTTCATGAATGCTTGTTTTACATGGAGAAGTGCAATGTACAAAAATAAAAAGATTTTGTGCAATCTATAGTTTTCTATTGTTTTTCTATGTAAACACACATTAGATGGACTCACTACCGCACATACTTCATATATAAATTACTTCAATATATTATAAATTAAATAAATTACTTTCATAACACTTTTTTTTTTTAAATGTTATCTACACATTTCAACTTTTAAGCCCAATGGACTCCCACTGGATGTGTATTTAATGTACCTTTTACAAAACGAGGAACACAATTTTTATGGTAATAATAAACACCATAGCACAGACACTGTCACACTTTCTTCAATTTTGACACAAAAATGTCAAAGCCAGGACAAATGTACTGTACATGAGTTTGCTGCTGAGGCACATGAACAATGTAACAAATCACACAAGAAAGAAAAAAACTTTAAGATGTCCATTTGTGTCATATCAAAACAGCATGTCCTAACAACATGATGCAAGAGCCTGAAACTCTTTTGCATGTGTCACATGCTGACAGTACAACAGGCCCAAGCCATCAATGTTGAGACCAAAGCAACTTTGCAGTCTCACGGCTCGTCAAACTTTCACAAATAATTCACGAAATGTGCTGAAACCACTGAGAGACTAATTCTGCGCTCTCATGGGGGTATTTTCACAGCTTTGCCGGGTTACAGCAAGACCGAGACCATTAAGAGCTCATCTTTTACAGGATCCTCACAGTCTGCACGAAGACGCCTCTTACGCTGTCACAGCTCTGAGAAGAAACTATGACTCCATTACACTAATTACTGTGGTATGATGGCTTAGGAGTAGGCCGTGTGTCAACCAAACCCGACTGCAAGAATTGGATAAAGGTCACATATATGAATGCTTAGACATGGTTATTTTTATGCAGCCTATACAGTACCGATGAGTGCAGATTTATGCGGCATTTGAGATATGAAGCCAAATCCAGCCAGAGAAAGCCTCTTTCATAGTCAATTAGGTTTAGGTATTTAGCAGACACGTTTAGTCAAAGTGATTTACAATAGAGGAACAAAAGCAATTTGTCACAGAGCCAACAATATTTGTAATATACAATGCCAGGGTTATTAGACAGTGAGATTAGGATGCAAACTAAAGCAGAGGAGAAATGCAGAGAAGAAAGATTTGTTTGTGTGTGCTTGTTTCTCTTTAGTTGTTTCTTGAAAATTGTGATGGTCATCAGTTTGAGGTTGGCAGGAAAGTCATTTGTTTTTTAATATGCAGAAAAACAGCACCTGGGTCCACTTTCATCTTCTTGATTTCAGAGATAATTTATGATAAATATATCAGATCAAAAGTCAAAATAACAAAGAAACATGTAAAGAATGATCAAAACAGCGTTTACAATCTTTAAGACACTGACTGTCGAGGAAACAATGAAATATCTTAGAAGAAGAAAGTAAATGAATGTTTAATATTCTCATAATTGGATTTTTGTGGCCTTTTGTCCATGTCTATTCAAAGGTGGATGAATGAAACCAAAAAAAAAAAAGGAAACCTCATCTTGCACTCATGGACATGTCCAATCTTTTGTCCAATGAAATGCAAATCTGCTCGTTTTCAAACTTTCTTTTTTACAGAAAGTGGCAATAATTAAAAAATATTAAATAAAAATATTATATTCATATTATAGAAAATTAAAATAAATTCAATAATTTCACTAATTTCATTAATCTCATTAATGACTAATTTCATTAAATAATAAAAACATTTTTAAACTAATTTCATTAATTACTAACGCAATTACATGACTTCTAGTTGTTTTGATTGGGGGATTGTTTTATATTATTATTATTATTAATATTGCTTATATCAGTTTATATCACATTAAATAAATATAGATAAATATAAAGATAAATATTTTAGAGCTTTACATAACTAGAAAAAAGGTATAGTATCTCACTATTAACTAGTTGCTTATTAGCATGCCTATAAGATATTTATGTTATAACATATAACATGTTTATTAAAACTTATAAAACACATATTCTGCATGACCATATTCTACAACCCTAATCCTACCCAATACCTAAACTTAACAACTACCTTACTAACTATTAATAAGCAGCAAATTAGGAGTTTATTGAGGCAAAAGTCATAGTTAATGGTTTGTTAATAGCGAGAATTCGACTTTAAAATAAAGTGACCAAAAAATGTAATTCATTATAAAAATTCCCACAATTACATTAAACTCCCTCATATATCCAGGTTTTGTTTTTTTTAATGAAAATGTCAGTGGAGCACGATGAATGAAAAATACAATAAAATAAAAAATAGGAAATGCATCAACACAATAAAAAAAAAGTTCTTTAAAAGACATATATCTTCATTCTTTACACAGCAACTCAGGCTGATCTCTCATAAAACTGAGGTTTGACATGATTTACTCCCGTGTACACCTGCGTTGGAGAGGAATTCTTGTTTACTGCATTCCAGCTGTCATTTCCACTGCCTGTTCACCTCAATATTCAGACTTGTCCACCTTTCTCAAACAATCACCCCGTGGATCAGCCATACCACATTCCACACTAGAATATTCTGTATGGCAAAGAAAGGGACACAAGATGACCATAGAGAGCACAAACATCTGTGCTGGGGAGAAACCGCCAGCTCTTGCTGTGAGAACCAGAGGATCTGGCCATGTCCACAAAATAAAATCTGACCAGATCAACACACACACACACACACACACACACATCCCTGCATCCAAAAAGACTCCGGTGTCAGCTTATATCCCAGCATCACAGTCATCTTCCAGCGTTCTCTGGTACAGCACCTGTGCTCTGCCGTGGCCCTAATGAACCCTCGCTGCTGTATCCTGCAAGATCGCATTATCCCACACCGAGGCACGGCAGACAACAGGAGCCAATGTGCGAAAGCCGGAGAGCTGAGTGCTGACTGAGTGCAGAGCATTCCGTGTTATATTCCACCAAGACGTTTAATTAAACATCAGCCAGCTGTTGCACCGAGCGCAGAAGGGCTGATAAATGACATGAGAAACACACTCGACTGCAGGCTCTGAAACACCGAGGCTCATTCTATATTAAAGACAGCCTGATTTTGCCAATGGGTTTGTATTTGGATCAGGAAAACAAAACTGACCCTAAAATCCCCATCAATTTCATCATGTGATGCTTCAGAAATGATTAAAGCTACATTATTTTTCAGCTACAAATAGCAAAGCTACTGGTTTCACTTGGACATTCTACAAAAAAAGACATTAATAAGACTTTGTGTAAATATAGTCTATATATACAGTACATTACATTTACATTTAGTCATTTAGCAGATGCTTTTATCCAAAGCGACTAACAAATGAGGACAACAGAAGCAATCAAAACCAACAAAAGAGCAAAGTCTCAACTAGTACATGTAGCAAGGTTTTTTTTTATACTAAATAAATAGAATAGAAAAAGAATAGGGAACACTAATGTGAGTATATACTACTATTCACAATTTCAGAGTAGAATAAAAAAAATACTTTTATTAAACAAGGGTGGATTAAATTGTCAAAAGTTATCTGTAACTTTTTTATAATGTTACAAAAGATTTATGTTTCAAATAAATGCTGGTCTATTCAAAGAAAACAAAATGCTTCACAAAAATATTAAGAATTAGAAATGCTTTAACATAATAAGCATATTGGAATGATTTCTGAAGGATCACGTGACCCTGAAGAATAAAATCATAGGAATTAAATCATAGGAATAAATTCTATTAAATAGAAAACAGTTATTTTTAGTGCTGGGTGACAATTAATCGCAATTAATCGCATCTAAAATAAAAGTTCTTGTGTACATAATATATCTGTGAATAATGTGTTTGTATATTATATGTATATATAAAGACATACATACAGTATATATTCAGAACATATTTACATGTATTTACATGCATATATTTATATTCATACAATTTATATTATATATAAGTATATTTAATATATAAACATCCTATTTTTCTTAAATATATACATGCATGTGTGTGTATTTATATATACATAATAAATATACACAGTACACACACATATGTACACAAAAACTTTTATTTTGGATGTGATTAATCGCGATTAATCGTTGCCTAGAACTAGTTATTTTTCATCATAATATTCCACAATGTTTTAACTGTTTTACTGTATCTTTATCAAAAAATGCAGTCTTGTTGAGCTTAAGACCTATTTTAAAAACATAAAAAATCTTATCAACCCCATATATATGCCTTAAAACTCAACCCTTTTAAAAGAAAAATCTTCACATTGATCTCAAGGGCAAGTCTCCATATGTTTTGTTACGTTTTTCTTTAAATAAGGGTTCATTGTAAAGGCAGTTTTACTTTTTCATAGTTATAATAAATATGAAGTATCTTAGGCATAGCAAGCTACTTTCACCATGTAGGCTGCAACTTTCTCTGATAGCCTTCAGTTTAGCGACGTTCTATAGAGTAGTTGATCGTTTAGCTAGCTACACTTTTGAGTATCCAGATGGATGTCATTTATTGTTGTCTAATTCAATCATCAACCATTTGTTTTGGTGAAAATCAAGCATAAATGTGAGTTCAGAGAGAGAAAACCGTGTTAACAAAAACAAGTTAGCAGGCTACCCACAAACACCAGCACAGGAAATAAACAGAATCTGCACACAGATCAAGATGGCCCAAAATGAAATTATGCCTGTAATTTGCAACTGCTCTTACGCAGTCACGCTGCAGCTCCGCAATAATAAAACATCCATTCAGACTGTAATGATGAGTTTCATTATGGAACTTTCTGCAGCTCTCTCTCCCGGATCCCCCCCTCCTGCTCTATTAGAAAGGATTTCATTTCAAGGATGTTGTCAGTGGGATGGAAATGACATAGTGATCCTCTATTATCTGTTCTCTCTTCTTCATAATGCACGCTGCTTTCTGCACCATCGATTGTGGCCAGCAGATGTTGTCATTAAATCAATTTTAGCAAGAAGAGAAATGGTTTGTGTATGAATAGCCCTTGCCCAAGCCATCAATGGTGCGCTGACAGTGAAATAAGCATGCGGCGGGTTACCGACTGTCGCTCGTGCGTGTTACTGTACCGTGTGGGAGGAATCTTAGCATATCTGACACCTCTTGCAGCACATCCAGATAATATGCTACGTGTCACTTCAACCAACTGACTTCATAGACTGATCCGGTTCTCTTAATCTTTTTAAAAGCACCCGTGTTAAGATGAATACGAACCTGAGGGGCTTTGATTTCCAACAGGTTTGGGGGCTTTAATGACTGACAGCATGGATTCTGCACACTGATCAAATACTAAACACAGAGAACACCATCATTCATGAATTCTGCCACAGCAGAGCACACATGCTTTCTGCATGTTGAGATCTCGCCTTACTCAAGCTATCATGACATTAATTGCTTTTTAAGTCCTTCTTATCCAAGAGGGAGTTTTTCTAATTTTCTGATCAATAACAAAGTATTGTTCGTGACCAGTGGTTATGTTTGAGGATGGTTTCGAAGTGAGGGACAATGTCAACAACACCGTCAACGCTGATTAACCACAAACAAACCGCTCTAAAACATGGCAGCACCTTTTCTCCTGCTAATCCATCATAAAAAATACCATTTGAGCATAATCCCTGGATGATGCAGGGAAATAAAATGTAAACAGGTTGTGAATCCTGGTGTGAGCCTCTACTGCCACCAAGTGTGCAAAGGCAGAAAAAACACTGGTGACCGACATAGGGATATTGAGGAAACAGCAGGGTCAATGGAAATTAAATTCGACTGGTTTTCAATAGAAATATAAAGCCATTTCTGGACAACGTCTTTTACTGCACATTCATGTATTCCAGCAGCAAATTAGTGATGCTGAAAAGTTCAGAATGGACAAAGGAACAGGACAAAAGAGGGTATAATGAGAGTTCCCAATGCATTGTTTCCTGGCTGAACTTTGGTGATAGTTCAGCAATGGTTCAATTCATCCCTAGAAAAGCTCACTTTTAATTAGCATGTCCCTGTGGACCCGTTATCGGTCCTGCGGTGAGACGATAACGAGCTCTTATTAAGCTACTCGCTGAAGAATCATACACACTCACCTATGAGCTCCTACTGATTACATTGACTCGCACGTATTCAATCTGCCAGTCCTTCAGTGAACCCTCCAACAGCCCGACGCTCCCGCCGCCGCACGCAGCACAAAACGTAGCATGGTTCAATTAATAGCGAAAGCGGGAAAGATTGGTCTATTGGTTGTACGGTGTCTATTCTATTAACCTATTCAATTACTTTTGAATCCAAAAGCCCGGCGTTTTCAAATAGAAATGGACAGAATTTTCACATGCAATTCGGGGAGATCCAGGGCAGGAAGACCAAAAGCCAATTATTCTCATCATACTGGCCTGTTTGCTAACAAAATGCCACCAAAACGAATAGTTGTTTGGCAGAGGAAGATACAAAATGCCTGTACTGCAATAAATAGCGTCTGTCAGTGAGGGGAAATGTATTTGTTGTGGGAAAACCCATTGTAGCTCCAAGTTGTAATAAAAGCAGAATATACAGTATACACACACACACATATATACAGGTGCATCTCAATACATGTACATTAAATATATTTCTGTATATACTGTATATATATATATATATTTTGACTCAATTTATTTAATCGATTTAAATTTAAATTAATTTTGTGTGTGAGTTTGTGTTTATATACATCTCTCTCTCTCTCTCTCTATATATATATATATATATATTAATTTGCATTTGAGTTCATTTGCAAAAATAAAACTCGTGTATTAAATAAATTCAATGCACACAGACTGAAGTAGTTTAAGTCTTTGGTTCTTTTAATTGTGATGATTTTGGCTCACATCTCACAAAAACCCACCAATTCACTATCTCAACAAATTAGAATACTTCATAAGACCAATTAAAAAAAACATTTTTAGTGAATTGTTGGCCTTCTGGAAAGTATGTTTGTTTACTGTACATGTACTCAATACTTGGTTGGGCCTCCTTTTGCATGAATTACTGCATCAGTGTGGCGTGGCATGGAGACAATCAGCCTGTGGCACTGCTGAGGTGGTATGGAAGCCCAGGTTGCTTTGATAGCGGCCTTCAGGTCATCTGCATTGTTGGGTCTGGTGTCTCTCATCTTCCTCTTGACAATACCCCATATATTCTCTATGGGGTTCAGGTCAGGCGAGTTTGCAGGCCAATCAAGCACAGTAACACCATGGTCATTGAACCAGCTTTTGGTGCTTTTGGCAGTGTGGGCAGGTGCCAAGTCCTGCTGGAAAATGAAATCAGCATCTCCATAAAGCTTGTCAGCAGAAGGAAGCATGAAGTGCTCTAAAATTTCCTGGTAGATGGCTGCATTGACTGTGGACTTCAGAAAACACAGTGGACCAACACCAGCAGATGACATGGCAGCCCAAATCATCACAGACTGTGGAAACTTAACACTGAACTTCAAGCAACTTGGGCTATGAGCTTCTC
>NW_015505186.1:691575-716457 GCF_001515645.1 Sinocyclocheilus grahami | reverse complement strand
GCTCTTACCACAGAAATGCACGCTTCAAACAAAACGGTCAATGAAGACGAAGAAGAGAATGATGTGTAGCTTCCGGCGCCGATTTATACTCTAGTCGCACCGGTAGTGACGTCATGGCTGTCGCCGGCCAACGAGTTGGTGTTTTTTCAATGTATGCTTCAGACACGGGTTACGACGAGGCGTTCCCCATAGCGACCTCTAGAGGACGCAGTTCGAAGTTCCCATGAAAGGGAACTCCATTTTTTAAAATGTTCAAAAATCATGTTTTTTTTTTTGTACTACATTCTAGTTAATATCAATCAAACTGCAGTTGGGTTGTTTTCATTGAACAATAATAACTAAAAAATACAGCTAACTAACGCAATAAAAACATGATAACACAATAAAATATGATTTAAAACAGTACAAAAAAATCTGTTTTTGCAAATAAACTCTTCATCTCTCTCTCTCTCTCTATATATATATATACATATACACACATATACACACATATATAGAGAGAAAACAATATTATATTTCAGGTAACAATGCAACTTACATTTTGTAAAAATATAAGATATATCTATAGATATAGATATCTATACTATACATACAGATATCTAATCTTTTATAGAATAGGTATAAATTTAAATTTATTTACTTTGCTATTTCTATTACATTTCATATCTTTATATTCCATATCTACTATAATATCATAATAGAAGAAGTAAAAAACAAGTTATTTATTTAATAATAACAGTACAACTCTTTCAATTATTATACACTTTAGAACCAGAATGACACACACACATTTAATTTAATAGGGGCCTGGTGTAGCCTTCATATAAAATGAGCAGACTGAAGGGAATCAGCCACTTGCTGTCGAAAGTCTATGAATTTCTCCTTCTTAAAACTTGACAACTTGTCTTGCCCCTGACTGTAACACTGAACCCTACAATAATAAATTGTTAGTTGAAAAGGCGTCACGTTTCATGAAGCAATGAACGAAAGCAATGTTTTGACACTATAGGCATCTGTCAACTAGTATATGCTGATAAATGCTCATAGTTTCAATCCACTGAACCCCACAGACAAAGTGTCATGTATTCTGCCTGTTAATACAGACTAATACCGAGAATACATTCGGTCTGTCTCTCCGACTTTCTGTCTGTCTCTCTGACTTGCTGTCTAGTCACGCTATTGTGCCATAATAAGGAAACTTTGGGGAAATCGTTGCAATAATTGCTGTAAAAGTTGTGGTCTCGTTGTCCTTCAGCTTTTAATGGATGGTGCTAAAATAACCAGCACCACAGATACCACTGAGACCACTATTATCACCATGGAAAAATGATAGAAAAGTGTGCATATGAAACCAGCAGTGCTGCTAAAATTCTCAGGACCCCTGGTCTCAAAACTGAATGCCTACAGACTGATGTTATTAGTCTAAATTCTATTCAAAAAGTGTGGCGTTTCCACCTCAGTGGAGACCTGAAAGGTTTTTGTTGAATAAATGTGTAGCTATAACATCAGTGTGCGGATAATTACTCTTTTTATTATCACTTTGAAATCCAACTGTGTACTTTTTGCATGAAGAGATTAATGAAATAGGCCATAGAGCACTTGTTCAGCCACTTACAACACAAGAAATGTGCACTTGTTTTTTTCTTATCGCCTTTCCTCACTGGCCTATCTATCCTGTGGGCCGTGCGCATGGCAGGTGTCAGAGCTGATGTTACTGGCTGGTGATCAATGGTCATCATTAGTTTCCTGTGTTCTCTGTTCATGTTTCCACTTTGTTTTCCCTCTGTCGGATAAGTCAGATGCTGCCATCACAAGCTTTCTTAGCTTATCATCTATCATGGACGACTTGCAGCCTGTTGAGATCAATACCCAATCAATTATGAATAACCCTGGACAACTATACTGGACATTGTTTTTCTTTAAAAAAATAAAAATAAAATAATAATAATAAAACTGGAGAGCCTATATATTATATTTAGGGATGACAGTTGATTACAAATTCAATCAAAATCAATAATATGCCAATTAATTAATATTAATATTAATTACAACATAAAATAATTAAAATGTAAATTTTTATAATATTACTATATAATTATACTTATTGCTATTATATAATTATATGTTTTATTACCGTTATGTATATATTAATATTAATATAATAATTTTTATTTTTTGAAATTATTAGTATTATTCACATATCAATACTTAAATCCTGTAATAAGGGAGCAGTTATATGCATAAATTAATTGAGTTCATTTACCTATACTTATTTTTTATATTATTATTTTGTTTTTTATTGTTATTTATTTTAAGCTATATTTAATTATAAATCACACAGTTGTCACAAACATACTTGAGGGAAGGGAAGTTATCACTAAGGGAAATTATTAATAATTGTATAATTTTATAATTGTAATTATATAGTCATACATTTACATTGTATTTTTATTTAAGCATATGTGACCCTGGACCACAAAACCAGTCTTACGTCTGGTTAAAAAGAATATTTGTAGCAATAGCCAAAAACATATTGTATGGGTCAAAATTATTGATTTTTCTTTTATGCCAAAATCATTAGGATATTAAGTAAAGATCATGTTCCATGAAGATATTTTGTAAATTTCATACTGTAAATATATTAAAACATAATTTTTGATTAGTAATATACATTGCTAAGAATTTCATTTGGACAATTTAAAAGGCGATTTTCTCAATATTTAGATTTTTTTTTGCACCCTCAGATTCCAGATATTTCAAATAGTTGTATCTCAGCCAAATATTGTCCTATCTAACAAACCATACATCAATGGAAAGCTTATTTATTCAGCTTTCAGGTGAGGTATAAATCTCAATTTCGAAAAATTGACCCTTATGACTGGTTTTGTGGTCCAGGGTCACATATAATAATTTTATACAATTAATTTGTTAAATTGACAGCAACAAAAGAAAATAAACAAGAAAAATTATATTACAGCTACCTAAATGGCAATCATGAGAATAAACGATTCATGCCCGCTAAAAAAGAAACTACTGTGCATAAAGACAGGGGGCGCTGATGTACAGCAACTTTTGCATTTACTGTGTCGATACTTCATTTCGACCCTAATTCAAAGGATCTTGCCAGTAATGACATTTCCTATCACACCTCAATGTTTAACATAACTCCGCATAATCAACTCCTTCACAAGTCCCCAAACCCCCCATTTCCTAATTTGTCCTTCTCTTTCTATCCGACTTTCTATCTCACCTCTAAAGGGCATATACATATTTGCATTGATCCTGTGACAGAATGATGCATGTGTCATTAATGGAAGGAAGAAGAGCAAGAATTCCCATTAAATTTCCAAGTTCCGGTTGACTTTTAGCACACGGGGCTGATAACAGCAGACACGCAGGGAAAGTCTATACCGCACCATTAACCTTACCCTCAACCTTCAGTGAACAGCGCATACCAATGCTGTTGCTTAGATACAACAGCGCATTTGCAAAAGCTCCATGAAATGTATTTAGTTTGCAGCGACACTGGTTTCTAGAAATCAACCAAGAGTTTCAACACAACACTGTCCAAATACAGATGACCTCCGAGAAGCCGAGGTCTCTGGAATGATAGTAGATGTTTCCTTTCTGTGCTGGTTGGGAATGCTAATGCTAATGAAGCATTGTTGTTTAGCTTGGCGGCACAAAAGGTCAAAGGTTTAGAATGAGAAAATTGATGCTGGCACAGCTTACTAGAAAGGGTAGAATTTACTGTAATGTAAGACCTTAAAGCAGCATTTCACCCAAACATGAAATTGTGTATGGGATTTTATTAAATTTCATTGTATGGACAAAAAGGTAGACATTTTGGTAGGCTTGGATTGACATAAGGTTGAGTAAGCGATGATAGAATCTTCATTTATGAGTGAACAAGACATTAAATGGACATATATAGGGTTATATAGAGAGAACTTTAAGGTAAAGAGTGACAGTTTAATATGTAGAGACAACTATAAGTAAGCCATTTGTATGCTGTATCCTCTCAAAAGTGTAAAAAAAAAGAAAAGAAAAAAAAACCTTTGCTTGTTTGAACTGCCTGACAACAGCAACATTGGCTCAGTCAATAGTGTGAGTTTGGGGCATATCTTTTTTACTGACCAATAACATTCTTTAAATTGAAGTGTAGAAGGCAATGACAACAATTAAAACTTTAAGAAGTATAATCTAGCATAACACAAGCTAGAAAAGTAGTCTTGTCCAAGCTTTCTGGACGTGTAAACACAGCTCCAGCTTTTCGCCCTTACATGATGAGAACTGGTAATGACATCACTAACCATGAGATGAAATTAACCATAGAAAGTTGTTTTGTTTTTCAGATGCATACTGCAAATTTATTCCAACCTTGCGCTTAGAGAAAATCCATTACGGAGAGCATAGCATGTCTGCAATAAATTCAGTGCGCTAAATCATTTGAAATGCTTCAAGAGACATTTTAATATAATATCAGTGTCTTGGCTTTACCTTCTTAAATCCATTCAAGTTATTCATTGCATATTATTGTGTATACATTTTTGGCCTGCTAAGCGGCTTTGCTCCCTCAGGTTTAAGTGGGACACAAAACAGATCAGGGCTTGTGAAATCTCTGCTTACTATTACAATAAGTGTGACTCATGAGGAAGACATTGCATATAATCCTAACTTCAAAAATCATTTAGAGATGCTGTCATAAACATTCACAAAGAATCTCTTCAGGGTGCTTATGTGACAGTTGTTCTTTTTTTCTTTTTGTGTAAATGAAGCAGCTGCTATATTTCCTAGCTCAGTGGTTAATGATCTGGGCTTGTGGCGGAAAAGTTGGAGGTTTAAAGCCCGCAAGAGTTATAGTATGCATAAAATTGTAACCGTCACAATCACACAAAACAATGTAAGATTCACTGACCATTTATTGTTTATAACTACATTTTAGAAAATAATTTTAAAAGAAAACATTTCAATTTTAAATGAGAAAAACATGAGAAAAATATCTTTAAAAATAAATGCAAAATGTGGTTTTCTACAACCCCCCAAAAAAAGTACAAAGTCAAAAATCATTTTTAAACTTCATTTAGGTTTGTCAATTTCATTTTTCCGTTTTTTTTCCTGCTATGCTGATGATTTAACTAGAAATACACACACACACACACACACACACACACACAAAACAGAAGCATTTTCCACAACCAAAAATACATTAAAGAGCATACAAGGTCAAAAAGGGGCACATTTAAAGTGCAATAAAGGGCCAAACCCAAATACTAAGAATTTTAAAAAATGTATTTGAGTTTGTAAATTAATTTGTACACTTTTTAGAAGTTTTTTAAATTAAACTTTTAACCATTACGCTGGAAAAAAAAATATAATAATAATATATATACAGTATATATATATATATATATATTTATTTATTTATTTATTTTAATGAAAAAACCATCTTAAATTATAAAAAAGCAAAATAGACGCATTTTCATAAGTGGCCTCAGACCTCTGCATCCCACTTTATTTCTGAATGCTAAAGTATAGGTGCAGAAGATAAAAAATTAATTTAAATTTAAATTTAACCTAACTATGTACCACCAGTTGTTGTTAAACTAGTAAAGCGAAAGCGCTGCATTATATAGCGGACTCTGTAGCCTTGAAAGAGTCCAAAAGAACATAAAGAACGTAAATCCAGGGTGAATTCAGTGTGACAGGTCTGTAAGCGACTGTGATACATGTCATTATACAACTCCTGATCACAAAGTACAAATTGAAATGTCCCTGAATAAAACGGAGAGAATAAAATAGATTTTATCTAAGGGATATTTTACGAGACATATACTAGTCCTATTGTGTAAAGGTCATTTTGTGTGCAAAGACATACCTGCACACTGCTGCTTAAATGTAGTCATTCTTTCTCAGCTCAATCTCAGCCTCAGACTCTAGAAGCGGCGTTTTATTTGCTTCAAATAAATTGCAACACAGTATCTGATCTGGTCATGTCCCTGAAGGCTATATCTATGCTAATAGCTAAAATATTGGCTAGCATGTTGTGCTTTCTCAATACACAGGCCGATCTGACATAATGGATTGGACAGCTCTGTGCCAAATATGAGTGGGCCAATACTCTCAAGGGAAGAATAAAGAATATGTGCTTCTCTCCTAGGACAGCTCCCTGACAAATAAACTCAAGTATGCCATTGTAGTTAGTAATTTCTATTTTGTAGGCTTATGTAGTGTTATCATGTGGATACAGCATATAGTAAGTATTATGTTGTCAGTGATCAAGTTGGGGAAATAAACCTTTTAGTGAATCTCTTACTTGTTCAAGACCACATGATTCATGGTTCTGGAGTTCAGCTTGTCTTTGAAATACACTACCCGTCAAAAGTTTGGAATACTTTTAATTTTAATATTTTAAAATAAGTCCCTTATATGCTCAACAAGGCTGCATTCGTTTGATCAAAAAATACAGCAAATACAGTAATATTGTGAAATAATATTACACAGTAAAATAACTGTTTTCCATTTCAACATGTTTTGACATGTTATTTATTCCTGTGATGCAAAGCTGAATTTTCAGCAGCCGTTACTCCAGTCTTCAGTGTCACACAGTTGCGCTGGTTAATATTTTTATGGAAGCCATGGTACACTACTATATTCACAAGTTTTGGTAAGTATTTATGCATGTGTATTTATTTATTTATAAATCAATACTTTTATTCAGGATGCGTTAAACTGCACAAAGGTAACTGTAAAGACACTGATAATGTTACAAAAATGTAATATAAATGAAATGAAGAATCCTGAGGAAAAAAGAATCAGTTTCCACAAAAACTGCTTTCAGCATTGATAAGATTGATTATTAATAATTGAACACCAATAATTAATAATAATTGGGCACTAAATTAGCATATTAGAATGATTTCCGGAACATCATGTTTACATAAGAATATTTGTAACATTTAAAGTTGTATAAATTAACACATACTATACACAAACATGAATTAACAATGAAAATGTATCAATATGTTAATAATATTTTAATATATAAAAAATATGCATAATCTAATAATCATCTAGATTAACAAATGCTTTACAAATATTTGTTAATTTTTGGTTCATGATACCGAATACAATAAAATTGATGACTTTAACTTCAGCAAAGCACAACAAAGTGTTACCATCCCATAAATAAAATGGATAAAGGAAAAGGAATATACAATTAGAAATTCTAATTTTATTATTTACAAAAGAAGGTCCCACTTAATATTAGGAGGCCTTAACTATTATGTACTTACATGAAAATGTATGTACAATGTACTTATTGTGTTCATATTGTATTGCAAAACACTTTTGCTGCTATTGAGGTGGGATACGGGTATGGTTAGGGACATGTTTGGTGGTATGGGTAGGTTTAAGGGTAGGTTAAGGTGTAAGGGATGGGTCAACAGTGATGTATATCACAGATGTAATTACAGATGTATTTTTTTTTTTTATAAGTACAATGTAAAAATATGTATGTGCACAATAAGTGCACTGTATCAAATGATTAAGTTAAAGGTAAGCACATAGTAGTTACTGCCACCCAAAAGGATACTACAGATGTATTTTCTTACCTAAGCTAATAAAATAAACAGACCACCAGTTGAAAAAAAAGTTCATGCATTTACCACCACTGAGCAGCAGATGTCGCTATAAAACCACATTCTAAATCAATACCTCCTTGTACTTGAGTCCTTCCCGGATGCATTCAGCATCTCTGTTCCCATCAATAGTGTTTAGCTCTGTGTAAACACCATATGCTCTATACAGAAAGCAATGAATGACAGAAACAATTAAGACTGATTGGATTTCTACTTGGGCAGTTAAAGCAATTCTCCTAAATGTCTTAATTGTTTATCAAAAAAAATAAAAAAATCCTTACCCAGAATTCAGTTTCTGAAATCATTTAATTAGGCTAAAGTGGAACTGAGCCAAAAGCCCCCAAACATGAAACTATAATCAATTCAAAAGTTAAAAAAGAGGAACCAAATCTTTCATGTTCATGCAGAAATATTAAGAACCCTTGATGCGCAGAGACCCCGACGTTAGCTCATCTGTCTCTCAAAAAGCCCTGAAACTCTGGCAGTCTTCCTCATTCGCTCTGTGCGATGGGCCGCTCGCAGTGCGCTCAAGGAAAAGGACAGAACTCATGGCTGCAAAGCACTTTATGCACAGCGGTGTGTCACTGCCATGCAGCAGCAGGCTGCCCTCCTCACCGAGAGAGCGATGGAAAATCCATTTATTTATTCTCTTGCTTGTGGCTTCATCTCTGCTTCCTCCACTGAGCATGAGAGAGAGAGAATATAGCGGCCCTACACCTCTCGGAGAGGACAGGTAGGACTATCATGATTGGAAGCAGATGAAAGAACACCTCATGTTCAGCACTTTTTAAAGCCTAAATGGTTGGTTGAAGATGTTTTGGGCCTAAGGCCGTTTCTCGCAGTATATGGGGGTAAGCACTGCGTATTTATTTTGGCGTCCATATAAACAGGTTATAGGATGTACAGCGTGACACTGCAGCAGTGAGCACATATTCAGCGCTTTTTGTTAGGGGTGCTCCGATTGATCGGCTACCGATCACAAACGGCTGATAATCGCTTTGGGATGATTGATCTCATAAAACCGATCTCAAGCTAATGACGCTGCCGTGAGAAGGTTTGGCACGACATGCAGCGGCGCCGTCTCAGTCTCTGTCCGGCGCGGGTGAAATAATGATAATGCTTTAGGTGAGGTACAATTCATATTTCTTCATTAAATAACTTAAAAAGTCATTTGAAAAAGTTTCTGTGTGACATAATTTCACAAACAGCATGAGTGAATCACCGCGAGCGCTCTGCTCTCTTTCTCTCTCAAAATGCAAATGTCTTCAAATCACATTGCGTCTGCACTATAAGTGAGCTGCATGCAGCACACAGTTGACACAGGAATTGTCACTGGCACTATCGTGTCGCATCGTCACTGAAGTTTATAAATTGCATTTTTTCCTTTTTAATTCTTGCCAGTGTTTAAACCATTCAACGCTTGCGTGCTCTCCTGGAGACCGTGCACTCATGCACACTCGTAGCGCACACACATAACGCCAGGTTCACATTACTTTGTTTGCAGTGCGTATTTTTCCGCACTCATGTTAATGGATTAAAGCGTTCACACTGCACACATGGTTGCGGTCTGGCAGTGCTCTCCAGGAGCGGTGCGTCTGCAGCAGTGCAGAGATGGTTTCAGCACTGTTTGCTGCGCTGCACGAGCTGAATTAAAGTAACAGCGCATTGTTTGCGGTAAATATGATCATGCATTGACACAAAAATTTAGTAATTACACCATAAATGCATATAATTAAAGTCTACTGTGTTTCACAGTCAACACATAGGCTATGGATTTTTGGCTAGGTTTAAAGGAAAATAGCACTTTTAGATAAACAAGGCAATACTTTTAAAGTTCTTAAAGTTCTTAATTAAAGTTCTTTATGAACTGCAGGATTGCTTGTAATAAAGATTTAAATGCAAAAGAAAAGGCAGTAGAGCTGACTGTTTCTGTCAATGGTAAGTTTTAATTTAGAATGTTTGTGATAACGTAAGAAGAGTAGTTTAAATGTTTTGCTTTAGCAACTTAATATATAAATCTAGAAGTAAATGCAAAAGTAAAAAACACTGAATAATTGATGAAAGATTGTATTACTGTACTGTGTAAAAAAAGAATCACAATATTGAAAAAGCCTTTTAAAGGGGTGGTTCACTGGTTTTTTTATAAGCTTGATTGTGTTTATGGGGTGCAGTCTAACATGAGTTAATGCTTCGTTTGTTAAAATACACATTATTTTTCACATAATTTACCTTTATTCCACACCTCTCTGTCCCTTCTCCTCTGAACGCACTGATCATTTCTTGCTTTTATGAAGCCCCTGAACGCTCTGATCATTTCCTGCTTTTATGAAGCCCCTCCCTCAGAAATACACGATGGGGTCTGATTGGTTAGCTAGCCCAGTGTGTTTTGATTGGCTAAACCGCCTCTAGCGTGCGTCTAAACGTCCCGCCCCTCAACATAGTGGCATGTGCTCCGGTTGTATTGTAAACAATGACGTTGTCTATATTGCTTATCAGTTTGAACCCGATAGAGGATATTAGTGAAGAGGATCGCGCAGAACCTGTGCAAGCACGGCTTTTAATGGTAGGCCTAAGATTTTTGTTTGTTGTTGTCTCATACTTTTAGATACGCTGTCATTTGTAAATGCTACTGCTTCTGTAAGCTTTTAATATACGGTTTTATTCTGATTAAAGCTTTAATACAGTTCGGCAACCACACGCGCATCCATGTATAACGCTTCTCATAACTATAGTATGTGAAAATAAGTGTATTCACTGAGCTGATGATCTGAATGAGAGAGAGAGAGAGAGATGCAGAGCATGTGCACAGCAGGGCGAGGCCAGGAACAGGATGAGAACGCTGCTTTAGAACATCGTTAGAGGACAGAATCGCGATTCATATATGAATAGATTTTTACGCGCACCTCTAGTTTTCTCTTCCTCTTCTCTAAAGCAGCGCAGCATGGCCTCGCCCCCTTTGCTGAGTGTTCCCGGAGGCGGGGTTTATGTAAAATTCTGGGTTCTTGACGTAACGGACCCGGGAAGTAACTCGTTGTAGTCCCTTACCAGTCATTTTTGTAGGCATTAAACTGCCAGAATTTAAAAAGACGATATCTCCGTTTGCATTGAACTTTCAGCTTCATAACTTTGCAGATATTGTTTATGCTCAAACAGCAACATTACACACTAACTAACATTAAAAAAGTGAAATTGCAATCAACCACCCCAACAATGTTTGGATTTAAAATCAAAATAATGGATAAAATGGATGTTGTGTTTGTGGCAAACAGCCACAGATCAAGAGCAGACTCTTGTGTGAAAGCACAGTCCGTGCTGCTTCTGTGCCACACATATGGACTACATACACACTGCAAACGGAGTATGTGTGAACCTCACATGCAGCTCACAAAATCAGGCTTGCGCAGTGCAAGCAATTGTGCAACAATTACACGATTGTAAAAACAAAAATACAGTGCATGATCAAACATTTAGGTGAGATAAATATAGATTTTTGAAAAATGTCTAAAAAATGCCCTCCTCCAACCCTCAAATGAAAAAAAAATCCTTTTGTGGCACTGCATGCTGAACTCAGCAAAAAATATGGAGAAAATGCTCTGTAAACCTATTTAATAGGGATGCACCGATATACATTTTTAAAATTAAGCTGATAATTATTGTTGTAGCTGATAACCTATAAATAAATGAAAAACTTTTTCAATAATTGTTTTATAACAATTTGAATATAATCTTTTTTTTTTTTTTTATCTACACAATTGTGGCTACATAAATTAAAGGTAATTAATTATTTTATGTTGTAATTATTTTCAAATAAAAAAACAATTTTGTATACTGTATGTAATATGTACAAATAATTATTTATTGTTTTCTCGAAATAAATGAAAAAATATAAAAAATTTAAATGAACGCAAATTTAATCAAATATTATAAAATAATAAAGTAAATTTAGACATCACAGCCTTATAATGCAAAGTATGAAAAATGGATTTTGAGAGTGTTATTAAATTATTTGTGTTCTTAAAGATCAACTTTAAGTGAGTGTTAGATGATGGTAAAGACAATATATATACATATTAGATATCAGCTAATATCGCCCAATATGAATAAATTAAAAACACGAATCTTCACATTAAAAAAAGTGTTATTCAATTATTTGTGTTCTTAAAGATGAACTTAGATGATGGCAAAGACAAAGACGATAGAATATCAATGCACAATTAAATATCCAATATTAGCTAATATTGATCCAATACCAACCAATATGAATACTTTTTTTTCCCATCTCAAATATCAACCAATATAGTACTAGTATATCTACTAATTATTAACCAGATCATTTCCATTATAGGATTTTAGGAATACTCATCCATTATTTGATACTAAAACAATAAGAAAAACTTTATTTTCAGTAAACATGACTGAATCCAGACGATTGAAGAAGTTTGGCTTCGGTTTTATGAAGTTAAATTATTTAACTACTATTGGACTGTTGAAGATGTTAACATACAATATATCAAGATGCAATATTTCTCAAATGACTATCACTCCAGTTAACTATTTTATAATGCATGTCTGTTATAAAGGGAAATACTAAATATAGCAAGTCAGAAATAACTTTGTGTTCTGTACAGAGCCCCAGCGCTGTAGAAATACTGTCAGTATGAAAGTACAACGTGAACCTGCCTGCAGTTGCGCTGTAGCTCTGCTTTGCTGCTTATGCGTGCAGTGTGAAACAAGCCTGAGGGTGAGGAGTTTAGACCGAGGCTAAGCCTAATCCAGTATCTTGAGTGAGCAGTAGTTTTGCATCACACCAGCGCAACAAAAATTTTTAAAAAAATGACAGCTGAGCTTGATGTCCATGCATAAATGAAATCCAGACGAGAATATGAAACACAAAGCATGGAAAGATGTGGTCAAAGCTGGTCCAAAAAGTTGAGCCGTGAGTGTTGCAGCTAGTACAGCCATTTCCACGCTAACAATGTAATATCTGACAGAACTGATCGCGTCAAACCGAACACCAGTCATTCATTTTCAATCAGAGCACACATTATGAGGCAACATTAGCTCTTGTTTCTCACCTGCTTCACTTCAGTATTGCACTATCGAGCTGGCCAGAAGTTAAAATGTCAAAAATCCTTAAAACAACATCAAATTACTTGGGAAGCAAGTATATGATATAATAAGAACTTGTTTTCAGGATATGTATCTTGAATATAAATGTGTTTTGCTTTACTGCTCGTTTGTACAGACCGTTTGTTTATACAGTGCCTAAAAATACAATATGACAATATTAAATCAATAAAATGACTTCTTTTATATGTCTTCCAGTGCAGTAAGACAAAACACACTTGTATTCAAGACACATTCTCAGAAATTATGTCTTATTATCTTGGAAAACTACACAAACACAAAAAGCATGAAATCATGCTTTTTGTCTGGATTACATGTTCAAATATATGTTTAGTGTGGATTTAAGATCAATGTACTTGTTTTAAAAAAATGAATCTTTTGGGATTTTTTTCTCGTCTTAAAATCATAATCTTATGAAGTGTTAGTAATAGATCTTGTTTAAAGAAGTCATTTTTGGAGTGTAGTGTATGGTGATTCACTAACAAGATAATCACCTACTCGCCGAGTACAAATGAGTAAAAACTTGCCGATTGCCAATTATTTTTGGCGTTAACACCTTCAACGCCATGAAGAAAAGCCTTCCAGAACACATTTTGTCTTGTAAGCAAATGTGTTGCGCATGTATTGTCAAATAACTTCAGCCTTCCTAAGAAAAAACAGAATTTTAATATTGGTGCATCATGAAGTACTATGAATACTATGATTAATATTTTCTGGCTGGATATACAGTATTAGAATATGATACAATAATATTGCAGTTCTTTAGTGTACACACTTTTCTTGAATACAACTGTTTTGCTGTACTATATTAGCAGTTTTTCCACTTTTAATTTCATTATACAGTGCTTAAAAATATGATATAAAAATATGACTATTACATGTGCAGTATAACAAAATACACATGTATTCAAGATACATTCTCTTAAAGCATGTCTCAGTATCTTATGCAGTGTTGCTTAGTAATATGAAGTATGAAGTACATCTAGTTGAGGATTTTTGGATTATTTACCTGGAAAACAACACAAAATGTAGGGAATTAATTTTTGGAGGGTGGTGTATGGTGATTCTCTAACAAGGTCACCTATTCACTTAATAAAAGTAACAACTTGGTGACTGTAAATCAATTTCAGTGTTAACACCCTGAAGAAAAGCCTTCCTGAAAACAGAATAAGAAATTGTGTCTTGTAAACGATGATCCACATGTAAATATGGTTGAATATTTTCAGCCTTCCAAAGAAAAGCTTTAATCTCCAGCTGATTACTAATCCTTTATTAATTTTTCCAACTGTTTGAGCTCTTTAGTAGCCATTTGCTTGTGCTCTTGTGAATGTTAATTAGACCCCACGCACACTGTAAAGGCAGCGGGTCCCCGCTGAGGTGCTCCATTTATGCAGTAGCCGACTTTAAAGTGGATTTCAGCTTAAGTGAATGGCTAATACCAGCTCTGTCATATGAATCATACAGGTGAAAAAGCAGTGGCCACAAAAACTATAGACAGCCCTGACCTGACCAAACTGGGAGGCCTGATGTTTAAAGTTTGATGACATTGACTGTGCAGATTTTTCCCTGGTGAGACATCGGGATTCCAAGACTCGTCTGCCCTTGGAAAGAAAGCGGCAGTGAGCAAATGGATGATTCTATTCCCAAAGAGATGGAGGACGAGGAGAGAGTGAAGAGGAGAAGCAAGTCAGAAAGAAAACGAGAGTAAAAGACAGAGAACAAACACTGACACTATCTTTTCATCTCCCATATGACCATGAGTTGCGTTTTGTAACCTGTGAGCTCAGTCAAATTTAACGTAGCCTTCTGCTAAATTAGATGTCATTATAATCATTATATTTGATTAATATATCAATCATACTGGTTATTGGCAGATTTTTCTATATATATATTGGATATTTGTCAATCAATATTGGATATTTAATTTTGCATGCTCATTTTCTCTATTCATATATTTAAATTAACTTAATGAGTGTTAGGTAGGTACGATGGCCCAATAGGTCACAATGCAATGAAATCGCCACAACACAACACAACACAACACAACACATAGAACTAATTTCGTTGTGTTGTGCTCATTTCATTGTGTTGCGACTTGTTTCCAGTATGTTGTGCTAATTTCATTGTGTTGCGACTTGTTTCCTTGAGAAATCCAACCTACTGATCTGCTATTTAAGCTTATTCTTATGAGACTACAGTTTCTGAACGCTACTTCTCCTAGAGCTTTCAAGCTAGAACCACCAAACTCAGCACAACTCATCAGACTGATCTGACTTGGTGTGCTTTGTCTTTTCAGACTGATCCGACTTATGGTTTTCATAAAAAAATCATAAAAATCCCATAGATTTACATTGACGGAATCTTCAAATGAGCCAAGACTATTCAAACTCCAAATGTCAAAATTCAAATCTAAACTCCCAGAATCCCTTGACACTAAATCAAGCTTCCCTTCTATGTACTATATTTCTAATCCATTCAAACTCATTCAGACTTCCACTCTATCTATCTATCTATCTATCTATCTATCTATCTCCTAGCGACATGCTAATCATGCTAGTGACATGCTATTAACTTGCTAATCATGCTAGCAACATGCCAGTAACTTGCTAATCATGCTAGTGACATGCTATTAACTTGCTAATCATGCTAGTGACACGCTAGTAGCTTTCAAATCATGCTAGTAACATGCTAGTTACTTGTTAATCATGCTAGCAACACGCTAGTAACATGCTAATCATGCCAGCAATATGATAGTAAAAGGCTAATCATGCTAAAAACATGCTAATCATGCTGGAAACATGTTATTAACATCTATCTAATCTATCTAAATTTTCAAAGTTCAGGCTTTTACAACTGCTTTAAACTTTCAGGCTAGGCTTTCTCAAGCCAACCTAAAGTTTGTCTTGACAAACTTTTTTATCTAGTTTCGTAGTGTTACAGCTTGTTTCCTTTGTGTTGTGCTAATTTTGCTGTGTTTTGGCTTGTTTCCATTGTGTTGCAGCTTGTTTCCGTTGTGTTGTGCTAATTTTGAACATTATAATGCCTAAATTCACTGGTAGCATTTTAAAACACTTACCAATTATTGGATATAACATCAAATAATTATCAGTCTACCAATATCAGCCAGAATTTTAATATTCATGCAACAATACTATCTAACATTAATTGTTGCTGGATTACATTTGTTCAAATACAGTGCAATAATATTACTTTTATGTTCTTTATGTGTAGTTTTTCAAGACACTGCAGTCTGAGCTTTTTGAATCTTCTACTTGTTTCACTGAACTTTGATATAAAGCAAAATAAGTTCAACCGAATAGATCAGTTGTAAACAATTTCATATCTATTTAGAAATCTCATTATTGGTTGAAAGTGCTAGAAAACCGACAATGTAGTATTTGTAAAAAACTGTAGCGTTTCTTGCATTTATTCCAGTTTTTGGAAAAAAAGACCAAACTGATGCCGGGAAAATATGCCAAAACAGATTTATGAAGTGACATTTGGGGGAAAGCTTGCATGACATTTCCTTGTTCCTGTGCTATCGCTCTCCTGAGAAATACTCCAGAACACTTCAGTGGCTCTCTGTGAGAGTGGAATCAGAATGGAGAATGCTTTAATATGAAGACTTTGTACTTGCCTACATGTGTACTTCTACAGAGAACAAAGTGAAACATCGGATCCATGGATACTTTGTATATTGTGTCACATACTGCAGCTGGATGGAGTGCTACTCGCAAACAACACAGCATACTGAATAAAATCAGCACTGTGTGAATACAATCAAATGATTCTTAATCTGCTTTAATGCATGTGTAGTACTGTATATGAACATAACATGAGTGAATGACTATGAGTGAATCACTGAAGCATGACTAAGCTTGAATACGATCTTGATAGAATGCAAATTAAAGACGCAGGTGGAGAGTCACTGAATCATTTACTCAACTGATTTGTTCAAAAACACTGATTCATTTAGGAACAAAGCACAACTACTGTGTGTTGTTTGGAGACTCCATGGTTAATTTTGTTGCAGCTTTCTTTTTCGACAAAAATCGACAAGTAAATGATAATATTGTGCAAACATACAAACCGTTACACAAAACATAACACAGCATCACACCTGCAATCATTGCAGCTTGCCTGAATATTGGAATAAAAATAATAGTTTAAATATTCAGACTTAAGATATATAAAAGAATATGAAAAATAATATATGCAAGTAGAAATATTGCCTATATAGTTCATCAACCTTCCATTTGTGTGAAATCGTACCATGCAAAACTTTCATTACACAGAATGTACTTTAATGCCGTACAAGCACCAAAAAACCTTGCAATTTATTTCCAAGAATAACTCTGATGTCTCTTCTGATTGTCCGAGTTCAATAAGGTATGAACTCTCAGAAACTCTCCAGAAACTCTCAGTTCATGATTATGCTAACATGAATGCTCAAGCTGTGCTAACAGTAAAACACACACAAAAAAATGATTTTGTAATGATATTGTACTATAAATATAGTTTTGCTTCATCTTGCCATTAGGGATATGTAGTGATGCTTTTGTAGTATAAGCCACAAAATAAAGGGACTACATTTTGGAATGCAGTGTATTGCTAAGGCAATTGCTGAAGGAATGCTATTTTAAACAGTTCTAGAGGAACAAAAATGTGGAAAACTGCTGCTAAGAGATAATGCATCACCCTAGTCTGTCCTGTTGTCTTGACAGCATCTGTTTTGTCTCTTGTAGTTTATCTCTGCACAAACTAAGTAATTGTGAGCATTACTATCAGTTCGAGGTTAATGTTCTGCAAACTCATCTCACCATATTGAGAAGAGTCAATTCGATTTGCAAAGACCCAAAATACACCTATTATTGACTGTTGGCTTTGGGGAACTGCACTGTTTGCCTGTCAATGAAAAATCGATAGGAAGCCATTATGTTGTCAAGTGAAATATGACAGCATTTGGGGATTTTCCTGGCAAAGACTTTCATTTAACTGCGAGCACACTTACACAAAGTGATTCACAAACTACAATGGAGAAAAACTTTCAAAGGACAAGGACTTGTAGATCAGATAAATAGAAAAACGCAGCGCAGACTGAAATTCTCCTTGTCTAGTTTCTGCCTCAAAGTTAGTATCATAATTGCTCCACTAGCCTTGAAAAATTAGGTCTTAATTTTAATTAATTTCTGCAATCGAAAGGATTCTTGATTGAATGGGAAGTCAAATGACAGTAATATATTCAAATTGTAGTTGGAGGAGGCCAGGAAAGAAAAGCAGAGCAAGAGAGAGGGGTGGAAGGGAAAAGCTTAGCCATATGGCACATTCTGAATTTTTTACGCAGACGTCTCACAGCAATTGGCGCTTCACATCTGTAGGGATAAATCTAAAGGTTTTCATTACCCATCAGCCCACAACAACAGGTTAATGCACCTGTTTAACCTTTGCATACTATTTGCATACAAAGAGCTGTGTGTAAATAGAAGGTAGAATACAAACAATGCAATATTGAGATCCTACTGCAGGTGTGACAAAACCTCTCTATAACAGCATGGATTAATTGCGTTTGGAGGCATGACCTTTATTATGCTTTAAATTTTACATTTAAAAGAGTATAGTTCGAATTGACTGGATGAATAACATTCAAATTCAAACCTGTTACTACACATCAGTTCATTTTTATGTCAGCTTACTTGCAAAATCCCCATATGTTATCACCATATGTTATTTATATATGTGTATATATTAGAATTTGTTTTAAATGTTCATTTAGTTATTTATTGTTTGTTTGTTGTATGTATGTGTACATACAAATGTATAATACATTTATAATACATAAATTATTACAGTTTTTCTCGATTGCTAAAAGACTATAACCAGGCTTTTGAACTAAAATTTCAAAACCATAACGCCATTTTTCAAAAAGCACACCCATTTTGCTGAACTATAAACACTATTCCCCTGCTTTAACATATGAGTTAGATTTGGTGAACTGTTACTGCAAAACTCTACACACAAATCCCTACATTTCTCAGTGCTTACACCATGTGGTCATTTAGAAATAACTAGCATTCAATACTGTTCACTCAAGTAAGCACAGCTTGAGCTCAATTAGCAAACAATTACCCAGGTGGAAACACTAAGAGTCAAAATTGAACACACATCAATCAGATACTTCAATAAATAGATAAAAGGGCACGAAACAGTTCACTGAGCTTTGGAACAATGGATCCACAGAGAAATGAAGGAATAGGTCAAAGAGGAAGAGGAGGAGGAGGAGGAAGAGGAGGAGGGAGAGGGAGAGGACGTGGTGAAGGAGGAGGAGGAGGAGGAGGGAGAAGAAGGGCAAGGAGAGCGGTTCCGGATGAAACAGGCGTACCGTGTCCCTTTCGAACAAAACTCTGATAGAGTGAAAGACCAACGAATGGAATATGTTCAGGTATGAGTTTTGATATTGTATAAAGTATTGTGTACATCACAGTATAGCAGTTTATGCTGCCATTTGTGCCCTCTTGAACTCTGCTTCAGGGCAGTGCTTTACTCTACTGTGTTTCATGTGTGTTGCAGAGAATCTTTGAGATTGAAGGACGGCCTGTTCCCCATGAAATTATCTTTGTGGATGAGGCTGGTTTCAACCTGACCAAAAGAAGGAGAAGGGGGAGGAACATAATTGGCCATCGGCTATTTTAAATGTCCCTGGTCAGCACGGAGGGAATGTCACTATGTGTGCAACCATCAGCCAATGAGGGGTACTCCACCCTCATGCCATTCTAGGACCCTATAACACTATGCTCCTCCTTGCTTTCCTTGACAGTCTAAGAGAGCATATGTTCCAGCTGGACCTCAGGGAACCAGCACAGCCAGAGCAGCCTCGTTACATTGTTGTTTGGGATAATGTCAGCTTCCATCGCGCTGCTCTGGTTCGTGACTGGTTTACTAATAACCCGAGGTTTTCTAACATCTTTCTGCCTGCATATTCTCCCTTTGCCTGCATACTCTCCCTTTTTTTCAGCATGGAGGTGGAAAGTGTATGACCGAGAACCTTATATCTGTGCTCACCTCCTCCAGGCCATGGAAGAAGCCTGCCTAGACATATCAGTAGATGCACGCCAGGGGTGGATCAGGCATGCAAGAGGATTTTACCCTCGCTGCCTGGCTAGGGCCAATATAGCCTGTGATGTGGACGAGATTCTCTGGCCTGACCCAGAACAAAGACGGGATGCTGAGGCGGAATTTATTTTTTATTTTATTTTTATACAGTTGTGCTATCTAGTACATGAATGAATAAAAATGTGTCAATGTATACATTGGTTGTGTCTTTTGTGTTCATGTGAAAAGGTTTTTGAGGGGGAGAACCACAAGCAACATAACTTACCAGTTGTGGATATTTTTTTTTGAATTTATTGCACCAGTGTGTAATACTATGTTGTTGTGTGTGTGTTTTTGAAAGCTTGTGTGTGATGTCTGAGGGAAAAGTTTGGTTTTTCAACAAGAGTGAATGGTTTTGAGTGTAGAGCTTCATTTTGACCTGAAAATAGGATGTTTGGGGAATTGGGGGAGACGTTACGGATTTGTGTTTACTGTTTTGAGAATCCGAGGCATAGTTTCAAGAAATGTGTTTAAGCAATCGAGAAAAGCTGTAACATTATTAATTACCATGCTTCCTCAAATTCATGATTCTGTCAGTTTCAACTTTCACTGGTATAATTCAAGTATTAAAAAATATATGTTTGCATAGTGACCACTAAATTGTATAACAAAGTTTTGTTCCAGGCATTGTTATTTTAGTATCATTGGTATACTATACAATAGTTTAGTTAATATTTTGAAATCTTTTATTTATAATATTTTATTTGTATTTATTTATTTGTCACTTTAAATTCTAGTTAAGGCTTTAGTCATTTTTATATTGTGATTTTTACATTTTTATTAGATTTTTTGTATATGTCTGTATAGTATTTACAAGTTTGTATATATAATTTATTAGTTATATTTTATTTAGTACTTCAAATTAAACAAAACAAAAATACCAATGTTTCCAGCATATAGCTTCAGTTTTGTTAACAATAATAACCCTGGTTCTAAACAAACAATATATATATTTGCTGGCAACATTGATAATTTTTGTTTTGTTTAACTTGAAGTACTAACTAAAATATAAATAAATTTTATTTAGTATTTTAGTAAATGTTATTTTATTCAGTACTTCTAGGTAAACAAACAAAAATGACCAATGTTGCAAGCATATATGTATATATATATATATATACAGTGGGGAAAAAATATATATATATATATATATATATATATAGCTTCAGTTTTGGTAACAATAATAACCTTGGTTCCAAACAAACGATTTCCTACATTAAAAAAATAGGACAAAATAAAACATCTAAATTATTTTACACCCTGAAATCTCCAGCTCATATCTTGGAGAGTTAAATGGCTCTATCCCAAGATATTTTCTGTTTCTAAACTGTTATTAGTCACTTTGATAGGGCATTCAATGATCTACTTTACTACACTGAAAGTAACTATCCCCAAATGAGCTCTTTCTCTTCAGATGCCTAAAGGGCTTGTGAGTGAAATAATCAAGCTTGTGATTGAATATGGGAATGCTCACAGCTGCATAATAAAGCACGTCCTTTTAATTAATTAAATTGGCTCATTCATTACTACTGTACAGGCTACACTGAGAAAGAAGAAAGCATATAAAGAGCAAACCACAAAGTAACAGCAACATTGCCATGGTTACAGCAGGCCTTACCCATTAAGTGCATCAGAACTATTGTGTATAATCAAGTCAAAGACCATGGAGTCACAACATACAAGTTCGACTGGATTAAACAGGATTACGCAACATTTATTGTGCATTGCTGCTTGTTTGAGCACACATTTTTCTTTCAGGTTTTTGATGTAGGTGTTTTTGTAAATGTCTCAGTTATGGACGCACAATTGAATTTTATGCATGGATCATTCATTCCATGCTCCTCTGAAAAAAAAATTAAGAGAGTCTGACAGAATCCAATTCACCACCGTATAACGGCTTCCCTTTCCATTAGAAATGAGCATGGCAAAGGGAAATTTAATTGGTTTTATCTGCCTTTTACCTTGTTAATGACCCTGCAATTGTTTTGCCTTAAATTGCAATATGGGATTTTTTTTCTCTAAATAAGGCAGTCATTTCAGGGTAATGCTAGGTTACAAGCATCCACAGACAGATAAAAGAAAAGAATGGGTTTAAATCAGCAAAAAGTGGAGCATTAACACAAAATCAAGATTTCAGCATTGCATTCCTGTATAGTTCATTTTAAAAAGAATTAAAACGCAGACACATATGTCCTTAGTGTTGAACACCACATACTTATGAAGGCAAAATAGAAATAGCTTTTTATTGTTTATAGTATTGTCGTGATTTGTACTTAAAACTTATATGTTTAAATAAAATTATAAAATTTTATAATGTGTACGTTTTAGAAACCATATTGGCTGTTTTTGCGCTATTTCTGTGCTATTTCGCCAACAAAAAAACATCCCTAACACAGCCACAGTACTGTTGTGCATCTCTGAGCAACATGACGTTGTTTTGTTTCTGAATGAATCAGCCATGTAAATTATTTGGTTCAATCGCAATGACTCACTTAACAGTGACTTGCTGCCACCTACTGGCGGTGTTAATTTCACATTTAAAGTATCTTTTAATTTTTTTAATAATTTCAAATATCAGTATTCAACATTTCATGTTTTAAATATCAAAACATTATTTATGCATTTGTAACTGCAGGCTAAAGCATTCCATGTCCCTCTAAGCTGCATTAACATGTGCAAATGCATCTAAATGCCACTTCATATACAACTTCTGCAAAGATGAATTTTATTGATACTGATTTAATTTGTTTGGTAACAGCCTAAATGTATTATTATTATAATTGACTGATTAAATGTAAGAATTTGACTCAAAAGATGATGCACACTTTTAGAAAAAAATGGCTTTATAAAGGTAAAAATGCCCATAAAAGTTAAAAAATCAATATAAACTTATTGGAAAAGATTCATTTCTATCACTGCTGTAAACTGACCCGCACACAGAATATGAAGAATATCAAAAACTTTAGGAGTCAGCTGTCCACGGTAGTCCTTAAGATATCAGCACAATAACACACTCAGCAAAATATTGTCTAATTATCTTTATTGATAAAATCACAGAAAATAGAGATATTATTTTTTGTCAATATCGCACACCCCTAGTACTGACAAAATTATTTGCAACGGTCGCTTTGTCACGCCCCGTGTAGACAGCCTCAAACTGTTGGTGTATTTCTGTCTTTTTGTTTTGGCTAGTAGACGTTATGAATGGCCGGTAACTTAAAAATTTAGTAGCCAAATTGGCTGGTGAGTGAACAAGTTAATTTCAATCCCTGTATATATATATATATATATATATATATATATATATATATATATATATATATATATATATATATATATATATATATATATATATATATATATATATATATATATATATATATATATATATATATATACACACACACACACACACACACAAAGAGTATTGTGCAAAAAAAAGTCTTTGGCCATCCGTATTTTCACCAACAAAAATGGTTTTAAGCCAGTGAGATTTTTGTATGCACATGTGTGTTATACTTCCATATTGTATGTTTATAGAATTGTTCATAATAATCAAATAATAGAGAAATAATAATTTATATTAAAAGATAATACTTTCTATATAATTTAATTATGTACGACAGGCAGACAGACAGATAGAAAGATAGATAACTTTTTATAATGAATCAATTTTCAAATATATTACATATATATTGAAATTTAACAATAAATACAACAACAACAGCAATAACAAATCTATATACTCTATAATAAGCTAATATTATCAGTATAATTCATTTTAATTTAACTCTGTTTTGTACTTCAAAGCTAAAAGTTCCTAAAAAGATGCAAAGAAACAGACAACCATTACAATTTTATTTCAATTTAAGGTTGCCCATTTTCTATTTATTTGAGTTGCACCTCAATTTAAACTTCACTATTGCTTTTGTTTTTTGAACAAATGAAAGACAAATAGCATGTATATGCTTCTCTTGTCATTAATCAAACTCTTAAAACCATATATCACCCGAAGCACACTTTCAAAACCCTGTCTTCTCTCTCACACTAATGCATCAGTCTGGTTTAAGAGCTGCTGTTTGATTTGCCTTACACACCTTCCAGGCTGTTACTGCCAATTTAAGTGGTGGTTTAAAAGCAGTCCGCAGAGAATGGATTGGCTGAGCAGGGTTATGGCGACAGCCGTCCGGCTGTTTAAAGGCCTATTCGGATCCAATCTATGAGATCCTCTCCTGAGATTTATGTCCTGATACTGGCTTATGGAAAACAGCGTTGTGTAATAGTGTTTGATAGCATTTGGATCTGCCTTGCAAGGTCGCGCCTGGAAATTTCAAGGAACCGGCTTGCATTTGAAGTCCTACTTAATTGCTAAGCAGCTATCCCAGAAAGCAAGAGTGACTGCTCAAATTCTGTTTTACATCCATCTGATTTAGAGTTCGGCATGGTACGTTGTCATACCTACTCCACATGTCACTGCACATGTTTGCAGTGCGCTTTCATCCACACAATGCAGTCACTAGGATCTCGTCTCTTTGCCCATATGTGCTTGGTTCTGCCATGGCCTGGTATTGAAGGCCACCCACACTACAGATGCTCAACCCTTGTGGCAGCCTTCAGGCTGAGAAAAAAAGCCTTTATATGCTTTGGTTTGAGGTCTACTGCATGCTCCTTTCAGTGTCGGCATGGGGGAAATTGCATAATGGATACACAGAAAAAAGAGCTTTTATTGGAAACTTAAATTATTCTCTCATATATATTTATTTATTTATTTATTTTGTTTTGTTTGTTTGTGAATATGAGTAATAAATAATGCAAATAACTTTTGATGTGGTCCAGAAAAAACACTACATGTCAGAAAAGACCAGAAAAAGCCCAAATGGAATCTGCAGTATTTATTTATTCATATGGCTTTTGTGGGAAAAAACTTGCATAATTGATACACAGAATATATATATATATATATATA
>NW_015505186.1:616666-690416 GCF_001515645.1 Sinocyclocheilus grahami | reverse complement strand
AATCGCATCCAAAATAAAAGTTTTTGTTTGCATAATATACTGTATGTGTGTGTACTGTGTATATTCATTATGCATATATAAATACACACACTCATGTATATTTCAGAAAAATGTTATGTTGATATATTAAATTATTTATTTATAATATAAATTATATGAATATAAATATAGACATGTAAATACATGTAAATATTTTCAAAATATATACTGTACATTTGTGTATTTATATATACATAGTAAATATATACAGAACACATATATTATGCAAAAAAAAACTTTATTTTGTATGCGATTAATTGTGATTAATCGTTTGACAGCACTAATATATACAGTGGGTACGGAAAGTATTCAGACCCCCTTAAATTTTTCACTCTTTGTTATATTGCAGCCATTTGCTTATATATATATATATATATATATACATACAGTATATATATATATAATGCATCTGGAGTGGCTTTGTACTGCATATTCTCCAAACACCACTGTACGGGGCAGATATTGGGGGGCAAATAAATCTTAGATATGAAACATTGCTTAGGTAATTGATGATGTAAAAAGATTCCCTTTCCCTCAGTAGACCTTCATTCCCACTATATTGATACCTTTATCCAGAAATTCTGCCCAAAGCATTATTTTTACCATAAGAAAAGAGACTATTTCATACAGCATCGATTTAACGTTCTATTTTCATGATACTAATATTAATACCTGCAATAATATTTAGCACCCACTTTCAGGAGCTAGAATCTCTGTGCCAACTCCTCAACCATCAAACCTTATTACGATGCAGAATAAGCTCATATATGTACATGAAGAATCTCAATATCAGACTCCTGGCAATAAAAAAATGATATATTTCCAAGGAGATGAGATCATCAAAGGCCTTCCAAAACGGTATGTATAATTAGGAGAGAATCATTAATCAAGGTATGCAGAGCTGCTCTCTGTAATGAGATTCAGAAAGTGAAATTTATTAAGCCAGGCTTGTATTCACCTCGCTGTTTATCAGGTTCAAATCACCATTTTGTTCAAAGATTCAGCACTGAAGGCATTAGCCATGGGAGAATGGCTTCCAAATGCATTAAGAGCAAAAGTGTTTAAAAATTAGCCCTCCCTCGCGGGTTTGTTGTGAAGTATCCCACTGCCTCCTACACACTCAAGGGAACCGGGGGGAAACCGAGTAGAATTTTTATTTTTTTTATGTTGTTGTGCCGCATTGTCATCATTACGAGGTGCCTGGCATGACAGTAAACCCGTTTTATAGAAAATCAAATGACTTCTCCTGACTGTGTACTCCCAGAATGCATTGTAATTATGAGTATAATATCAACTGATGTGCATGGTGGTGCATCAAGGCTCTGATTTACTGTGGCTGAATTATTACATCACCATCCCCTGTGATGAATCACCAGTCAAACTTTGAACACATGCAACTATTTCATGCTTGACAAATGTAAAAAAAAACGAGGCATCAGATTTGAGGGTAGGCTACTTCTACTGTGTAGATGAGCAACGACACTTGGCACTGAAACACATTAGCAAGAATAGCTGAGCTTGTCTTAATCTGTGTGACATAATAAGTATAATATCTGTGACATGCAGTTGATTACTACCAAAAATATTTTTGATTCATCTCTCAGTGTGTATTAACCAAAAATAAGCAGTGAATACATTTATAAAGGAAGCTTAGCAGATATACAGTGGGCAGAAACACAAATAAATGTTAATGATGTGCAACTTTTTTAAAGTATAACCATAACTTGTTTCAAGGATTACAGGAAGGGACATTTTTTAAAATGTTTTTGAGTCTTTAATTCTAACCAAGGCTGATTTTTATTTTTATTTTTTTCATTTGATTTTTATTTTAATCAAAATACAGTAAAATACTATTAAATTTTTAAATATCTGTTTTTATATATTTTATATATTTTTTGAAAATGTAATGTATTCCTGTGATGGCAAAGCTGAAATTTCAGCAGTCATAACTTCAATCTTCAGTATCACATGATCCTTCAGAAATATGCTGAGTTGGTGTTTTTTTTTTTATAATAAACATTTTATTATTATCGATGTTGAATACACTTGTACTGCTTAATATTTTTGTGAAAACCATAATAATTTTATTTGGAACAGCATTTATATGAAATAGAAAACTGTACTACTTTTGATCAATGTGATCCATTTATATATATATATATATATATATATATATATGTGTGTGTGTGTGTGTGTGTGTGTGTGTGTGTGTGTGCTTTAAACTTGCAGTATACTGTATGTGTATTGATTGCAAAGACATTTTCTATCCATGTTAATCAGCAGCATGCAATACACAGATATTATGTTGAAAACACATCAGAACTAATCCTTAATATTGCATTAAGGTTCAATATCATCGTGTCACATTACCATTCCACAAAACCAGCACAAATCAAAGATACTTCAGGCTTACAAAGGAGTCTCAAAAAGAGCTTGAGTAAGTAAATTAATTCGCCCCAATCAATCAAATTAAAGTGCAAGGTAGACAAAGATTTAGCTGAAACTCATCAAATGACGCAACTTGTGGCACCTCATTAGTAATCAACATCGCCCGCGGTCAGAAATAAAGGACTGAGGACTGCAGTTGAAAATCGATGGACAAGTCCTTACCCACTATTGTTGCTGTTGATAGGAGGGAGGGGGTCTAGCTCATCCACTATTGAAGACACACTCAGATTCATTGTTTAGCATCACTCTCTTTTTAATTAAGTGCCATTGATCTGTTCAGAGCACTACATCTTTATGCATTTCCTCCGCTTCTAATTTCACCGTGTGTCCGTGAAGTATGGATGGTGAGGACGCCCTCGTTTGGATTAACTGCACCTTAAAGCCGCCTTGCGAGAGAAAGGTGCGGCGTGATTTATTTTGTTTTCAGCATATTTCTCGGGTCCGTGCAGAGTTAATATAAACGCCAGTGACTCTAAATCTGTTTCATTAGGCTGGGCCGCCACCCGTGCAGTGCCCTTGCAGACAGGAGGGAAGGTCTGTTGTCGAGGTGCTGCTTCCAACAGAAGGTTAAGAAACTGTGTAACATTTATCAATGGCTAAATCTACAGAACGGAAAGAAAAAAGAACTCCAGTTAATGTGAAACGCATCAAAGCCTGCTGGGCTGAGAGGCTGTAATTCACATGGGGATGTGACCGCAGCGTTGAAGGAAATCGGTCACTGAACAAATGTGAGCGATTCACTTGTCATAACGTGGTTTGCTTTTCTCGTCTGATACTGAAGTAATGAAGGCCAGAGTCTAGTTATCTTTACAGAGTGAATTTCACCCCAAAATCAAAAGTAAATGAGAATGTGCAGTCAGACAGGGTTTTTTTTCCCTTCACAGGGTTTATATTGCAATACTGACTGAGACACACTCTCAGAAAAAGGTACAAAAGAAGTACAGAGGGCTGTACCTTTTCAAAAGGTACACTTTTGTACCTTTTAGGTACTAATGCTTACAATTTAGGTACTAATAGGGGCTTTCGCACCATGTAGTTCTAAGAACTAGCCAGCAGGGTCGTTCCAAGAGAACCAATTCTCCCTCGGGCTGTTTTCTGGGTTGCATTCGCACCAGCAGCAGGAGCTCTGAAGTGGCAGACAGCGACAGCTTTATGTGCTGCATTTACAAACGTCAACAAACGGTGAATGGAGGACACCGTGTTCGGAGCCATTTTTGTTCTGTGTCATGGGTTTCGTGATAACTCAAAATCTACACGATTGAAAGAGCATGAAAATCTGACTAAATCTCCTATGACAACTTGTAGTGTTACATATCATCGAGGTTGAGACAACAGGTAAATGCTGTTATCGCTGTTTTCCATGTTCATAGAGAAAATATTTTTACATGGCTTTTTAAAAATACTGGGTAGTCGGTGTTTCGTATGCGTTTGGCCAATCAGCGTACACTTACATCACTACACATCAGAACTAATCCTTAATATTGCATTAAGGTTCAATATCATCGTGTCACATTACCATTCCACAAAACCAGCACAAATCAAAGATACTTCAGGCTTACAAAGGAGTCTCAAAAAGAGCTTGAGTAAGTAAATTAATTCGCCCCAATCAATCAAATTAAAGTGCAAGGTAGACAAAGATTTAGCTGAAACTCATCAAATGACGCAACTTGTGGCACCTCATTAGTAATCAACATCGCCCGCGGTCAGAAATAAAGGACTGAGGACTGCAGTTGAAAATCGATGGACAAGTCCTTACCCACTATTGTTGCTGTTGATAGGAGGGAGGGGGTCTAGCTCATCCACTATTGAAGACACACTCAGATTCATTGTTTAGCATCACTCTCTTTTTAATTAAGTGCCATTGATCTGTTCAGAGCACTACATCTTTATGCATTTCCTCCGCTTCTAATTTCACCGTGTGTCCGTGAAGTATGGATGGTGAGGACGCCCTCGTTTGGATTAACTGCACCTTAAAGCCGCCTTGCGAGAGAAAGGTGCGGCGTGATTTATTTTGTTTTCAGCATATTTCTCGGGTCCGTGCAGAGTTAATATAAACGCCAGTGACTCTAAATCTGTTTCATTAGGCTGGGCCGCCACCCGTGCAGTGCCCTTGCAGACAGGAGGGAAGGTCTGTTGTCGAGGTGCTGCTTCCAACAGAAGGTTAAGAAACTGTGTAACATTTATCAATGGCTAAATCTACAGAACGGAAAGAAAAAAGAACTCCAGTTAATGTGAAACGCATCAAAGCCTGCTGGGCTGAGAGGCTGTAATTCACATGGGGATGTGACCGCAGCGTTGAAGGAAATCGGTCACTGAACAAATGTGAGCGATTCACTTGTCATAACGTGGTTTGCTTTTCTCGTCTGATACTGAAGTAATGAAGGCCAGAGTCTAGTTATCTTTACAGAGTGAATTTCACCCCAAAATCAAAAGTAAATGAGAATGTGCAGTCAGACAGGGTTTTTTTTCCCTTCACAGGGTTTATATTGCAATACTGACTGAGACACACTCTCAGAAAAAGGTACAAAAGAAGTACAGAGGGCTGTACCTTTTCAAAAGGTACACTTTTGTACCTTTTAGGTACTAATGCTTACAATTTAGGTACTAATAGGGGCTTTCGCACCATGTAGTTCTAAGAACTAGCCAGCAGGGTCGTTCCAAGAGAACCAATTCTCCCTCGGGCTGTTTTCTGGGTTGCATTCGCACCAGCAGCAGGAGCTCTGAAGTGGCAGACAGCGACAGCTTTATGTGCTGCATTTACAAACGTCAACAAACGGTGAATGGAGGACACCGTGTTCGGAGCCATTTTTGTTCTGTGTCATGGGTTTCGTGATAACTCAAAATCTACACGATTGAAAGAGCATGAAAATCTGACTAAATCTCCTATGACAACTTGCAGTGTTACATATCATCGAGGTTGAGACAACAGGTAAATGCTGTTATCGCTGTTTTCCATGTTCATAGAGAAAATATTTTTACATGGCTTTTTAAAAATACTGGGTAGTCGGTGTTTCGTATGCGTTTGGCCAATCAGCGTACACTTACATCACTGATAGTTCCTATAGACCTGTTTTAGACTCTACACTGAAGTAGGAGCTAATTTAGTTTCCCCAAACTAACAGTTCCTAGAACTAAAACGGTTCATAGTTCCTGCAGTGCGAACACGCGTTCTTTTGCCAATAGTTCTAGGAACTATGAAAAGGTTCCTCCGGTGTGAAAGCCCCTAATGTGTACCTTATAGACCCTTTCTGAGAGTGCAGAAAAAAGGCATTGTATTATGTGGCAACTTCAATAAATATACAGAAATGAAATATTTGTTGAAATTATTTTGTCAATTATACATGCTTCCTCATTAGGTCAGCTATACACTATTGCCAGAAAGCAAAAAAAAAAAATGCTCAAGTTTTTCAGTATATAATGTGCCAGAAGATTTTGCTTCTAAAGGTTTGTTGTTGTTGTTATTCTGGTAATTTCTCTTATTCTAAAAGGTAATTATCATTAAATTAGTTACAGTAATGCAGAAATCACAGTAAAAATACTGTAATACTGATTTTTTAAATTTAATTTAAATCAGTATAAATAAAGTAAAAGAAAATTGTAAATTAAAAACATTATAAATTATCATATATAATAAATAAACAAATTTTCATTACTATATTGAAATAATGAAATAAAAGCAAAAGATAATGAAGTATTTATGCATCACTAACAGGTTTCCATCAAAGGATTTTTTTAGCACTTTGAAATGTTTACAAATATAACAGAAGGAAACACTATGGTATTTCTAAAGTGTTGAAAAAATCTTTTTCCTTTAACTCTAAATTCTACATCGATATTTCAAATGACGCAAAAATTAGTGTAGAGTTATTCTAATGCAAAAAAAATGTGATAGCTTTTTGCAACAATAATTTAGACAGTCATTTTTCTGAATTTAAAAATAAAAATCTTTTCAATCTGTCTAATAAAAGATAAACATAAAAATTAAATGGTATACAATTGCACCATTTCTGAATATATAGGCAATAAGTTTCATAAAATGTATTTACAAAATCTTTTCAATCTGTCTAATAAAAGATAAACATAAAAATTAAATGGTATACAATTGCACCATTTCTGAATATATAGGCAATAAGTTTCATAAAATGTATTATTGTAGAATTTCATGTGGGCTGACATGTGGGTGAAATATTTTCAAATACTTTGTTCGCCTGATTGATGAAACATCCAGCCCATGTTTATTTTCATCTTTGTATGGAAGACAAACAGTCACTTATAAAATAATTGGTTAAGCAAGTTCGCAATCACAGTGTATGGGTATAATAAAGGCTCTTTGAGCATGCACATGTGTGTAGATCTCATAAATATTCATGGCGATGTTTATGGAACACAACAGAACAAAAGTCTGCCTTACAACAAGACATAACAGTGGGATGAATATTAACATGTTGGGCTGCAAACTGTCGCCTCGGTTTTAACAGCCAGCCATCCATTCGAACGGATTATGTACCTACAGCACAAAGACAGCTCAGTGAAAATATTGACGTGTACCATCCCACTCAATCAGATGATGTGTAGAACACAGCGATCTAGGAATATTTACTGGATTTGCCAAGCTAGAGGTTACAAACAATGCAACTACACACACAGGTGCTTTGTTTGCACAAAGGCCTATTGTTGAGAAATGAGAGACGTAAGATTTTGATTTCACTCTGAGCCGCTGCATCTCAGCCTCTGGCATCCCAGATGCCTAAAGCTCTTCTCCAAGCTTAGAAAGTTCTAGAAAAGTCCAGGAGACCTTTCACAGCCAACAGCAAATAAGCAGCAGCTGAAACGACAAGTGCAAGCACAACCTCCATCAGAGTGCTCAACCTGTGCCAGCTTCCTGCTCGCTAGTGTTGATGAGACAATTGAAAAGGAAAGTGCGAACTGCAACGAAACTGCAAGAATGGCATTTCAACTGGAGCAGAACAGGAAAATCTTTTTGCAACACCCTATGATTAAACCTTTTGATCTTTTTTGAATATCTGTATATCCGCTGTGTAATACAGCTTTGGCATTTACAGCAAAACAGTGCATCAGCCTATTCAAAAAGAATATTCTACAGTATGTTCACCTTTCCCTTTTCTTTAAAATAGCAATATCACACACTCACATTGAGTTGAGAGTTGAGACCAGAGTTCAGTGTCACATATGTTTTACAGTGGGGGAAAAAAGTATTTAGTCAGCCACCAATTGTGCAAGTTCTCCCACTTAAAAAGATGAGAGAGGCCTGTAATTTTCATCATAGGTATACCTCAACTATGAGAGACAAAATGAGAAAAAAAATCCAGAAAATAACATTGTAGGATTTTTAAAGAATTTATTTGCAAATTATGGTGGAAAATAAGTATTTGGTCAATAACAATTTCATCTCAATACTTTGTTATATACACCTTTTGTTGGCAATGACAGAGGTCAAACTTTTTCTGTAAGTCTTCACAAGGTTTTCACACACTGTTGCTGGTATTTTGGCCCATTCCTCCATGCAGATCTCCTCTAGAGCAGTAATGTTTTGGGGCTGTCGCGGGCAACACGGATTTTTAACTCCCTCCAAAGATTTTCTATGGGGTTGAGATCTGGGGACTGGCTAGGCCACTCCAGGACCTTGAAATGCTTCTTACGAAGCCACTCCTTCGTTGCCCGGGTGGTGTGTTTGGGATCATTGTCATGCTGAAAGACCCAGCCACGTTTCATCTTCAGTGCCCTTGCTGATGGAAGGAGGTTTTCACTCAAAATCTCACGATACATGGCCCCATTCATTCTTTTGTTTACACGGATCAGTCGTCCTGGTCCCTTTGCAGAAAAACAGCCCCAAAGCATGATGTTTCCACCCCCATGCTTCACAGTAGGTATGGTGTTCTTTGGATGCAACTCAGCATTCTTTCTCCTCAAGTTGAGTTTTTACCAAAAAGTTCTATTTTGGTTTCATCTGACCATATGACATTCTCCCAATCCTCTTCTGGTCAAGTTGAGTTTTTACCAAAAAGTTCTATTTTGGTTTCATCTGACCATATGACATTCTCCCAATCCTCTTCTGGATCATCCAAATGCTCTCTAGCAAACTTCAGACGGGCCTGGACATGTACTGGCTTAAGCAGGGGGACACGTCTGTCACTGCAGGATTTGAGTCCCTGGCGGTGCAGTGTGTTACTGATGGTAGCCTTTGTTACTTTGGTCCCAGCTCTCTGCAGGTCATTCACTAGGTTCCCCCGTGTGGTTCTGGGATTTTTGCTCACAGTTCTTGTGATCATTTTGACCCCACGGGGTGAGATCTTGTGTGGAGCCCCAGATCGAGGGAGATTATCAGTGGTCTTGTATGTCTTCCATTTTCTAATAATTGCTCCCACAGTTGATTTCTTCACACTAAGCTGCTTACCTATTGCAGATTCAGTCTTTCCAGCCTGGTGCAGGTCTACAATTTTGTTTCTGGTGTCCTTTGCCAGCTCTTTGGTCTTGGCCATGGTGGAGTTTGGAGTGTGACTGTTTGAGGTTTTGGACAGGTGTCTTTTATACTGATAATGAGTTCAAACAGATGCCATTAATACAGGTAACGAGTGGAGGACAGAGGAGCCTCTTAAAGAAGAAGTTACAGGTCTGTGAGAGCCAGAAATCTTGCTTGTTTGTAGGTGACCAAATACTTATTTTACCGAGGAATTTACCAATTAATTCTTTAAAAATCCTACAATGTGATTTTCTGGATTTTTTTTCTCATTTTGTCTCTCATAGTTGAGGTATACTTATGATGAAAATTACAGGCCTCTCTCATCTTTTTAAGTGGGAGAACTTGCACAATTGATGGCTGACTAAATACTTTTTTGCCCCACTGTATATATGCAGCGGGGTTATTATAGTTAACTAAAACCCTAATAAATTAATTAATTAATTAAAAATGTTACTTGAAAATAAAATAACTGTTATCTGGAATTAAATAATTAAACACACACACACACAAAATTTCAACTAGTTTCCAAGGCAACACTTCTAATTTTCATTTAGTTTACCAAACAAACAAAAAAAACTGAAATAAAAATGAATAGACATTTAAAAACAACAAAAACTAATAAAAATGACCGGAACATGAAAGCAGAAAATATAAAAATAAAATCTAATTGAAAAAAAGTCTAATTTAAAATAGTAAAAAAAAATCTACAATTGTATCTCGACGATAAAATAACACTGATATGTATATAGAAAAAAAATTAAATATATGCAGAATCCAACACTCAAGCAGATACTTATAAATGCAACAATAAACTCATATATACACATACGAATAAAATATTTATATATATATATATATAAATGTGTTACATATAAATGTTTTATCTTTTTTTTCCTTACACAGTTCTATTGTGGCATAATCTATTTCAGGTAACCCTGTTCTTAATCACTACAAACAACAAAATGACCTGTGATTAGCCTCTTTACATGTTAGTTAGATAGTCTCTCCTGTCTAAGTAGGCAGAAAAAGCATCAATGAGGACCGTTTGCAGTTTAGTCAAAGGTCTGCCTATGGGAGACTACTTTAACTTTAGCATACACCCCCAAAAAGGTGAATAAGCTAGCGTGTCGTGATTCAGTTCCCTTTACCTTCTAAAATAAAGTGCAGTTGAGATGTAATCATCAAATCCTAATACAGATTTATAGTCTCAGATTTGTAGTGTGTACTGAACTTGAAGAGATAAGAGAGTGAACATTGCCATTTAAAACGAATCAATGAGATGTTATCAGTGTTTTCGACGTTGATTTGAGTCAAGCATGTCAAACAGCAGAAGCCCATCTTTTTTAGCCCACTCTATTTGATAGGAAATTTGTTCAGTCCAATGCAAACACAATTATAATGGATAAACACACAATTATAATATTCAAACACATTATTCAGTCATCAGTATGCTCACCCACATCTTCATAACTGTGTTGCTAGTTATACAAAAAAAGTAACGCTCTCCTTGTGATAGTTTTGTTTTTTTTATGTTTTTCTTTCTTTTTTTCCCCTTCTTTCCTTTTTTTTTTAAATCTAAAGGCTTGTTCACACCGGAACGAATATCGCGCGCGATTATCGCCGACGTTTAACGCTAAAAGCGTCATTTAAATAAAACCCCGCCTCGGGCTCGTTCCCTTTCGTGGAACTTCGAACTGCGTCCTCTAGGGGTCGCTATGGGGAACGCCTCGTCGTGACCCGTGTCTGAAGCCTACATTGAAAAAACACCAACTTGTTTGGCCAGCGACAGCCATGACGTCACTACCGTCGCAACTAGTACAAAATAGGAGCCGGTAGCGCACATCATCACTTTCTTCGTCTTCACTGACCATTCTGTTTGAAGCGTGCATTCCAAAAGCAAAGTAAGAGCCTTTTGTTTTCCTACTATGGCGAGCACTAGCGGAGCGTTTAGAAAGTGTGTACATCCGTGTCAGCGGTTTCTGACACCCGATGATTCACACGATCTATGCGTTGTTTGTTTGGGTGAGGAAAGTAACCCGAGACGTTTTTTTGGTTTGATGCGCCGCGTTAAAAACTGGCCGACCAATGAGATTGGCGCTTTTGTTCACGTGCCTTTTGCTGCTGAAGTTACAGTAAAACTCGACTTGGTGGCGCTCAAGCACAAAACGGTCTTGCCGAGCACACATTGATACCTAACAACAAAGAGGAAGTAGACCAAGAAGATGCATCGAGGCAAGATTAATGTAGCTGCTGGTCCCATTGGTGTCTGAACACAAAGGGCTTTATGACAAACGCGACAGCGACTACAAAAATCTCGATAAGAGGGAGTTGTTATGGCGAGGAATTGCAGATCAAATAGGATTCGATGTGTATCGGGGTATTTCTGTTTTTCATTAAGCGCCATCTAATGTCAGGGAGTGAATTTGCACGTTCACTCGGCTCATCGCCTGCGAAAATCGCTTGGCTATGAACACAAAAGACGCGTCGAAAAACGTTCGATAATCGCGATAATCATCCCGGTGTGTGGCTGTGCAGAAATGCTGCAAACACTGGCAACAAGATCAGGAGCTAATTAAAACCATTCGTTAGAAAGCTAATTGAGGGAGTATTCATATCAGTCCAACTAATGCCAAGAGAGAAATTAACATTTACAGCTGGGAATTAAACGACAAATTCAAACTTTTAGATAGATTTACTTTTGCTAAGTAACAGAGCTGTGGCTTAGTGGTTAGCGCACATTACGTTCTGGTGCTCATCTGGGAAACATACATTTGAGTTCTGCCTGTGCCTTTTCCCAAACTCATTTAAAAACCCTCTTTTAGACAAACACAACAACCTCTGAGCAAAAATATGCAACAATGTAGATTCCCAAAATGGAGACTAGAGGCTGTTCTGCCTGAATAGGCAATGGAGGAGATGCTTTACTTCACTAAATAAGCTGCTTTTCTGTGGAAATGGTTTATCACATAATAAACTGATTGTCTTGATGCTAATCTTCAGCATATTTACCATGACATATTCTTTTTGAAGAGAGCTATAGTATATTTGGAGTCGGCAATAACTAAATAGCAGTTCTATAAGAAAATCAAGAGAACTCTCTGGTGTTCGAGAACAGTAAACTAATTAAATCAGGCAATTAATTTCCTCCTTCATTCTTAAAAATAAAGGTGCTTAAAAGGTTCTTCACAGCGATGCCAAAGAAGAACCATTTTTGGTTCCACAAAGAACCATTCAGTCAAAGGTTCTTTAAAGAACCATCTCTTTCTTACCTTTTTATAATCTGAAGAACCTTCTTTCGCCAAAAAAGAACCTTTTGTGAAACAGAAAGGTTCTTCAGATGTTAAAGGTTCTTTATGGAACCATTTAGACAAAAAAGGTTCTTCTATGGCATTGTGAAGCGCCTTTATTTTTAAGAGTGTTGGGGAATAAATAAAGTTTTAAGGCTTCTTTGTTTGAAAAGAAATCAAAATAATAATAATTCAGTGATTTCTAGACATTCTATATTATTTAGATTTTTTTTGTCCACTCCACATTTTCAAATGTCCATGCTAGAATGGCTAATAATGCCACTGGTGTTTATACCAGTGTTATTTTAGTATCACTGATAATACTAAATTATTATAGTTTTTCTAAATAGTTTTAATTCAAATTTAATTTTAGTTTTAGTTATTTTAGTACTTCAAGTTACACTAAAAATGAAACTAGAAATGATGCCTTGGCAACTAGCTGAAAAAATAAGTAACAAATATATATATTGATTTTATTTCAGTTAGTGTAACAAATAACAATTAGTAATTTAAAAAAATAATAATCGATTTTTTTGTAATGTTTTAGTTTTGTTTTTAGTTGAAGTTTCAGTAATTTTGTTTTGTTTCCCCCCCACTCTTTTGTTAAATATGTCTAGTTCTTATTCATTTCTATTTCAATTTTAGTTTGAGTTATTTTAGTGTTTTAAGTAAAATGAGAAATGATGCCCTGGATGAGTAATTTCTTTTTTCTATGGTTTTAGTTTTAATTTTAATTTTAGTTATAGTTAATAATAAGAGTCCTGGTCCATACAATCATGTGTATGATGAATAATGGGATGTTTTTGTAGCAGGAGGCATGCTGAGTTGTTTACCCACTCTTGGTGTTTCAATAGCCTGATTGCATTATGTTACCTAGACGGCTCAGAGGAGAACAGACCTCGCTAATGACTTTCTCATTCACATTGACCTTGAGGACTGCAGGTAATTAGACTTGAGGTGTTATTGTCTAATGGAAAGCTAAGGAGAGATTGAATACTGCAGATGCAAGAAAAGTCCACAAAATCCCCGTCTTCTCCCAGGGAGCATCAATCAGCAGTAACAGGAGGAGCCTTCATGAAAGACACATCAAATCAAACGGTTTTTGCCATTATGAACCGCTTGTCTTCTCAGCAGCATGGAGCTGTTATTTATGAATTTAATTCCCCATTTTACAGAGCAGAGAAGTCACTTTATGCCACTGTCAACGCATCTCTGACTGAGCATTATTATCTATAAATAAACACCAGATAAAAGTCATAAATTAGTCTCTGGACACGTCTCCTCTGAGTGACTCTTATTTGATCTATACTGTATGTTCAGCGATGTACAGAGCTTACAAAAGCAGTAAACAAAGTACCTTAGAGAAGATTCTAGAGTTGACATCAAAGAATGGTTAGGCTGCATTTTATTTGATATATCAGGATTAAGAACACTAATATCCTCTACAGTAGCTCACTACTAACAGTTACAGCACGATACTCTAGTCTTGAGTAGTAGGCTACTTGGAAGTAACATGAATGATCAATCATAAAAATATATTTTTTTAATTTAGCAGAACACCAGAGAACCATTATAAATCTAGTGAACTATTATATTTTTTGACTGCCCACATTATTTGCTACCTACGTAGAATATGATTTCTATGGTTTGCAGCATTGTAACTATTTTCATTGATGGAACAAAAATGGATCAAAATAGCCATCCAAATGCACATAAAATATCAGTTAATCAATATAAATTTACTGTTTATAGTACTGTTGCAAAAATGTAAAATCACACATGCAACCTTTTCTTGTTCATGTGACATTTATTAATTGGCATGCCCTCTTAAGAACTTAAGCGATATTCCACCAAAAAATGAAAATCCTGTCATCATTTACTCATCCTTATGTCATTACAAACCTGCATTTTATTTTATTTTTTCCTTATATGGAAAATAGCATTCAAAGCAAAGCAAAGGAAGATATTTTGAAGAATGTTGGTAACTAAACATTTTCAGTTACCATTGACCTCCATTGTATGGACAAGAACGACAATGGTTAGGTTTGGAAGAGCATTAGTGCGAGTAAATGATGACCAATTTTATTTTTGTGTGGACTATGCCTTTAAAATCTTTATACATAACATGACTCGTTAAGACTTGTAACATGAACATAGCTAAAATGTGATAAGTTGCAGTACGGTGCTCCTGGAAAAATGAGCTTGTTGCTAGAAAAGATTCACTACGATTATCTGAATTACTAAACTACATCACTAAAAAAAAACACTGAAGAAGTGTGATTGCCGTTTTGAGTTTGTTACTCCTCAACACTGGTGTGTTAGAAGCCTTTTCTTAATTGGAGAAATTGGTGACACTTGTTACAGTCTAAATCACTGCAGGCCTTAGAGTGCTTGTTCTTAATCAGCTCTCTCATTATATTATCCTAATCATCTCTGCAGCTGCCGGACACTGATTATTTACGTGTTTAATTTCTCTCATGTCATGATAACGGCTGTCCCCATAGCGCTCATGTCCACTGCCACCCATGAGATCTAATCAACGCAGACATGAACAGTGCATCATGACCTCAAAGGGGGTTGACTGGCGATTTGCTCTCAATTACACACTGAGAGACAGGTCTAAGGACACTGCCACAGCCTTCTATCAACAGCTTTCACACCCTAAATAAAACCTTTTATTGCCCGGCTGTCTCACTGATATATTCCTCACACCTGCTGGTTTGCCAGATGCTTGGGCCAGGATTCTCCATCAGGGAGACTATTATTACTAGTCATGAATCACAACAGATCAACACATTCTGATCATCATAAATGACAATAGGAGCTATTAATTTACCAATTAATAATACTTTTTCTTGTGTTTTGAGTTATCACTATGGTGAACGCAATAAATCCAGATGACGTCCACCACATGAAATGATACCATGAACCTCATAGTTTATCTAAAATCTAAGACAAATCTACAAAACATGGTAATCGTCATTATTTTCATAGGAAATATCTAGCTGTGACACTTTGTAAGGTTACAGAATATTTGTATATGCATATAAACTGCTACAAAAACGTATAGTATTCTTCATTTTTGGCCATTAAAAAAGGGCATATTGTTTATTGAACACATACTGACCTTTGACTTAATGGTGGGGCATGTTGACATGATTAATTTTAACAAGACAATTTGACCTGGAGAAAATTATCCCATTGGACTAAAACTTACCGACTTTACAAAAAAACATTGATCCTTTTTGTACTTTTTGGGGATTTTTCCCACCTTGTTAAACTTGTGAAAAATATAAAGGTCTTGTTAGGCTATGTTATTATTATTAAATATTGGATTCAATCTTTTTATCAACTTGTTTTCTTTTAATTAGCACAGGTTTTTTATCTCTTTGGATTGATCTGAGCTTGAGTGAAAAGCATTATTTGTGGATAATTTTGGCAATGTGCACTCTGAGTTGGAACATCTCAGCATACGCACCAAATAATAATCCGAACCCCCCCCCCCCAAAAAAACCCTCATATGCATAAGCTAAGATCAATGAGGCCCAGAAGAAATCAAAAAGCTGTGCTAACTGAAAGAAAACAAAACAACAAAATGACCCCCAAAAAAACTGCAAGATTTTGTAATAATATAGCATATTGAGAGATTTACAGGCATTTTTAAAGGCTTACATTTCTTACTGGGAGCACCACATGAAGTAAAGGATATTCATCATAGAACAAAAATGAAAAAAGGCAACATTTAGCCAGCAGTAAACAACAGAACCACTTATAGAGAAAAACACAGTGTGTAATTGGACATCTTCCCCATGTGACAACGTACTTCCATATGCCTTTCATCTATTTATGGATTCTAATTTGACACACACACATAAGCATAACATTGCCATTTAAGCTGTGCAAAACAGAAAAGCAAGGTACTTAGCTACTGACACCCAGATGCATGGAAACCATCAGCGTCTTATATTTCATGGGCCACATTTGGTGGTCTTACCTAAGAAAAATCAAGAGAAAGAGAGATACACATTTAGTTGTAAACAATACTTGTATGTCAGCGAATATAAGGTACACTTGAGACAAGCAGCACTTTGCAGACCATAAACGCTAACATAAGTGGCTTTTCATGAGTATTTTGGGACATGGTCATAATTTGAACCATTTTTAGTAAGGCAGATGGGTCTAAAAAGCCCTTTCAGGTGACAACAGCTGTGCTTAAGGTCTGAGAACAAGGAAATGTACCTGTTGTTAGAGGGACACAGGATAACTATCAATTGTCCTGCATGCTGCTAGCAACAAGTATTACACCCTAGAGGAAGCAGATTTCATCTAATTGCGGGACTATATCATGCACCATTTGAGGGAAATTACACGTTGCTGCAATTGAACAGAAGAAGAAACATAATTCTAAAAAAGCCATTTTAGGTAATGGACAAACAACATTCTTATTCAACATAATCAGACAAAGATTTCTACCATGCAGAATATTTAGTGAATAGACTGGCAATTAGTATGCCAAAAAAAAAAAAAAAAAACCAACGGAGTTGGCGGGGCCCTCTTAACTGCCCCCCCCCCCCCCCTTTTTTTAAAATAGGCATGAAAGTGCACTATCCAAACTTAAATTGTTGTAATTTATGAACACTTTGGAATACAGACACAAGGTTGGTCTCTTTTTAAAGAAGAAAATCAGCAGATTAAGTAGTAGAATCTTCAAAAGTAGAATTTATTCAAAAAAAATTACTTGAAGAGTTGATAGAGAAAAAGGACAACAACAAAAAAAGAGCGCCAAGCGTCCCACAGGTGGGACGGTGACAGTTAAGGGGTTAACCCTTAAAGGTGGATCATGAGGATCATTCACTGTCTTTAATTGATACAATATAATAATAATTGTAATCATCATTATTATTATTTTATTTGACAAGTTTTAAATAAATGTAAAAATTTTTTTTGAAAGTTCCCAGTTTTATACAGGTATAATTATTAATAAATTGAAATTCATATATAAAATAAGAGCGAGGGATAGATAAAAGTGAAAAGAATGTTGATAATTATGAAAGGAATGTTGGTAACTGTAAAACAGAGAAAGTTGATTTACAAAGAAAGTTGTGGCCAAAAACAGCCGCAGCATGGAATGTGCCCCAGATTTGATATGTTTCTCTCTTTATCTCGCTGTGGTGGGAGGAGACCGCCAAAAGATTATAATGTACCATTTCAAATTGGTTTTCACAGGATGAATCTTGGGCTTCTAAGCTTTCAAATGATATATAATGCATGCTGATTACTTGAAGAGTTGATAGAGAAAAAGGACAACAACAAAAAAAGAGCGCCAAGCGTCCCACAGGTGGGACGGTGACAGTTAAGGGGTTAACCCTTAAAGGTGGATCATGAGGATCATTCACTGTCTTTAATTGATACAATATAATAATAATTTTAATCATCATTATTATTATTTTATTTGACAAGTTTTAAATAAATGTAAAAAAAATTTTGAAAGTTCCCAGTTTTATACAGGTATAATTATTAATAAATTGAAATTCATATATAAAATAAGAGCGAGGGATAGATAAACGTGAAAAGAATGTTGATAATTATGAAAGGAATGTTGGTAACTGTAAAACAGAGAAAGTTGATTTACAAAGAAAGTTGTGGCCAAAAACAGCCGCAGCATGGAATGTGCCCCAGATTTGATATGTTTCTCTCTTTATCTCGCTGTGGCAGCAGGTACGTTCAGTCTCTCTCTTTCTTCCTGTCTCAGTCAAGGGACTGTGTTAATTACATATGCAAAACAGAAATTCTTTCTGTTAATGATGCCCTCAGTGATTTGGTATGCCAAAAGGAATGAAGAAGCCAAAATGGTCTTTACAACTATTATATTTGGTTTTGCTGAATAAAAACCTGTGTTAACTTAATTTAAACTATTGATAGCGTATTGATGATTTTGGCCTCTGTTCCTGGTATTTGGTTATAATCGGAGTTAAACGGAGGTCTTCAATCCACAGTGTAGTTTCACAAAATGCATTCAGTTAGAGATTGTAATCCTATCACCATCTGGATATGGTGGGGGTAAATTAATTTGAATATTTATTCAAAGAAATGTTTACATTGATGTGAAAACATACACTGTATGCCTGCAAAATCAATTTCAGACTCGAGACACGTATAATTAGATCCGCTGTTTACATACTGTACTGTGTGTAGAATTGATTAGATTTGTTAGAATAAAACATTCCCAGGAAAGCACAGAAAGCAAGCCTCACACTTTAAGGAACAAGCATTAGAAAAAGAGAAAACAGATCTGGTGAAGTGCTAAAAGTTATTAAAGTTGTAATTCAAATGGAGAAGATGGCCTCTGTGTCACTAAACACCCCTTTATCTACAAAGCAGAAAATACAAACTAGTCAAGCATAACAGCAAATCACTTGAAATTATATTCCTTAAAATATCAGTGCAAACACTAATGTAACATCTAAGACATAAAAACAATATTTTGCCAGCACAGAGTATCTGAATGTTTAAGAAAACATTTATAACTAATAACTTACAAAGTCAATTTAAAGACTCTTAAGATCAAGTTTGCAACAAAACAAAGTTAAATATAACAGTATGAATGACTTACTATGATTTTTTTGATGTTCTGTCATGGCTTTAAGAGATGCTTTATTTATTTATCTATCTCAAAGTTTATCAGAACGAAATGCATAATTTGTAAATTTAAAGAATTTAGGACCAATTTTAGACCAAATAAGACCAATACAAAAAGATAAATATTATATTGATTACAAAACACCTAACATTATGAATGATATTTTCTTTAGATATTGTGCAATGGCTTAAAAAGGATGCTCAATTATTGCAAAGAGCAATTAAATTAATACAATTCTCAAAGCATGATTTTCACTAAATTTTCATACTAAAATTGGAAAAAGCATAATAAATTATTAATATTTATTCTACAGATGGCTTTACACAATCGGAAGTGGTGTATATGCCAGAAAAATTATAGATTTAAAGGGATAGTTCACCTTAGTAGACCTTCGTTCATCTTCGGAACACAAATTAAGTTATTTTTGATGAATTTCGAGAGCTCTCTGACCCTCCCATAGACAGAAAGGATCCTTACATGATCAAGGCTCAGAAACGTAGCAAGGACATTGTTAAAATAATTCATGTGAAATCAGTGGTTCAACCGTAATTTTAAGAAGCTACGAGAATACTTTAAACAAAGCAAACAAAAATAACAGCTTTATTCAACAATTCGTATCCTCCGCGTCACCCTAGCGCCATTTTGGAGAGTATCACATACGTAAACAACATATGCACGCGGATACATTGTTTATGTTCAGATCAAAGTGTAAACAATGTAAGCAATGTATCCGTGTACACACGTTGCATACGTTGTTTATGTATGTGATACTCTCCAAAATGCCAATAACGATAACGATGTCCTTGCTACGTTTCTGAGCCTTGATCGTGTTAGGATCCTTTGCTGTCTATGGGAGGGTCAGAGAGCTCTCGGAATTCATCAAAAATATCTTAATTGGTGTTCTGAAGATGAACAAAGGTCTTACAAGTTTGGAACGACATGAGGGTGAGTAATTAATGACAGAATTTTCATTTTTGGGTGAACTATCCCTTTAATAATGCAGCATGTTGTGTCACACATCTAACCATTTTACATAGTTTCGTTCTGTTCCTCACACAAAGCCATCATACAGCTTCAGACATAATGGGAAACACTGCATAACTTGCACGTTGAACAATGCATTTACCAACAATCCTTAACTAGGACAACCTTCAAAAATGGTACTATTTGTAAGAATAAAAGACCCACTGACACCCTGCAACAGACATCCAAAACGCACTGCTGAAATAAAGATCCGTGGGAGCCGTGGTGCCGTTGATTTGTGCTCACGAGAATGCAGATACCAATCCTGCTTCCATCAAATCTCCATCCAATTCCCCCAGTCTCATTCACAACATTCCCAAAGGGAAAAGCCCATAAAAAAGCATTAAAGCAGATACGATAATGATTAGTTGCCACATCTCTTTTTGAAGGACCTCTGGTGGTCTATACCTCCGAAATAAAGAAGACAGAGATCAACCAAAGAACAGCAACAAAGCCAGTCTCACTATAACACTCCAGCCTTATTCATGAAAATGTATTTGGCGTATTGATCAAAGAGATTCAACGCTTCTAAGGTCAGACAGACACGCGTCGAACAATGACTCCAAAGGCCCGTTGGATCAGCTCCGGGCAATACAAATGTGCAATACAAAGCATATGCCTCTCATTACTTGCACCTTTGCTGAAAAGGGTTTGGAAATTAATTTCATGCCTGATTTAAAGCCCCCAAATGCTTGAGTGCGCTCCTGTCTGATATTATAAACATCCACGGCTTAATCTCGCCCGGGCTCTGGCACCAAATCGCTATTTCTAAGTAGACAAAACTGTACCAGGCTAAGCAAAGCTGGCAGCGTTTCTCTGATAAGCTTCGCCGCTCAGCGATTTGTCACATAAGTGTGTCACACTGGTTGGTACCAAAAAGCGCCTGAGAAAAGACGCATCACAGTTGTATGTTTTTTATATCGAACTTCTGCACTGCAGTCACTCAATGAGGATTTACATGCCCTCTTTTAAATGTGTTTTTTTTCTGGATGGGTGTCTGCCGGGATGCAGAGAGGCCATTTATTTTCAGCTCTGCAGTAAAGCAGTGAAGATGTGTATAGGCAGATAGAGAGTGGGAATGTGCTCGGGATCGGCCATATTTTCTCGGTATCGAATGCTAAACGTTAAACTGAGGAAAGGTTTCATGCGCTGTGACTTTTCTTTGCCTCTCTCTCAGTTTTCGCTTAAACATACACCTGAGGCCACCGGGAATTCTGTTTAAAACATTGATTTACTTCAGATAATATTTCTGGACCGTGCTGAATTCATTTCAGTATGTTTTATTCATAATGTGGCAGTTTAATCCTAATGTCCGAAGGGGGAGCCCCAAGATGGTTGGGTATAAATAAATTATGAACGGGAGAAAATTTTTGTCTAAGATGGAGTTCTTTAAATTAATGTTGTGAGAATTCCATAATTTAATTACAAAATAAATGTAACTGTAATCTGTTACAGTTACTGAGAAAAAAATGTGTTGTTAAAAACAACCCAACTTGGGTTATTTGGAAACCCAGAGCTGGGTAAATATTGGACAGAACACATGCTGGGTTATTTTGACCCAGCTGGTTGGGTTAAATGTTGTTATCCAACATGTTGTTTTATTTAAGTCAACTATTGTTTAAAAATCATTATATTGCTGGCTTAAAATGGACTGGAAAAAAAATGAATTACTAGAGGCAACAGCATAAATCAAAAGATAAACATTCATTAAGGAAGAACACATGGACAAAATACAAGATAAATTGAATTTATTTGGGCAAATACAGCATAGTTTACAATATTACATACATTTAAACTAATTTAACATGCATTTAAGACATAAAAATGTAACATTTAAAAGTAGCATTTTAATTTAAATATTTTTACTGAAATAGTGCTAATTTGCGTGCCAGTGTGTCGCCGAAATCTGAGCCGGTGAAGGGCTACTGTTCGCCGGGGTAACTGTGAACTTTAGACCGCGGCCTCACATTTCACTCGTAGCTGAAAGATGTCGTGACTGACTCCATAACCTGTCCATTAACAAACAGTACCGAGATTAAGGAACATAATTTAACATCAAATTAAATTCAACTCAGTATTATAACAAATACAATCCATTTATGTTATGCAAGGCAAAAGGCGTTTCCATCACACGAAACGACCGCTGCTAACGCAGCTGACTGACATCTCGTCCTTGTATGTTGCATTGCGTAACATAATATAATTTACAGCAGAGCAAAGACTTTATAAATTAATAAAATGTATACAAACCTTTATTTTGCTGAAGAAGTGCACCAAATCAGTGGCGCTGAGAACTGCTCTCTCCTGTAGAGGAATCAAAAAGCCCGTGCTCTGACTGTAACTCAGCCGCTGGGTTGTTTCGACGGAGACAGGCTCAACCCAGCGGTTGGGTAGAAAAAAAACAACCCAGTATTAAAAATGACCCAGCAAGCTGAACCCAGCATTTGGGTAAAAAAATAAATAAATAACCCAGCACCTGGGTAAATATATTAAAAACAAACCAATAAAATGACCCAACAGGCTGAACCCATGCATTTTGGGTAAAAAAAAAAAAAAAAAACAGAATTTTTTAGAGTGTAATTAAATTACAGTTATTTAACAATTACAAAGGGGGTTACATCTGAATATTTTCACACACATACAGATGATTGATTTCTTTCCCGAATTGCATCAACTGCTCTAAAAAATTAGACACCAATTTTTCAGCAGTTTAGGACACAGAATATGACACATGCTTATTTGATAACTGTTTTATTTCCTATTTGGTATATGTACATGCTTTATTTTTTTTAGATTAACAGTTTTTTAAGGCATTGTTAGATGCCAGTCTTTCATCATGTTGCTAAGCTAACAAAACAATACTCCAATTATAAACATAAAGCTATAAAGGTTCATATTTCATGCTTAATTAGACAGGTCTAATTTTAATCAATGATTTGGTACTGAATAAAAGATTGAAAATGGCAACTTATCTGATTGGTGGATCCGAGGACAATTTCCCTGCAGGTCAGGATTATGGGTTGTGTAGTACATCAAGGCTATCAAGATTTCTCAAGATATTCTTTTCAGTGAACATAAAACTACACTTTTGACTAGCGTAGCTTCAAAAGAAGTATATTTTACCACATATCAATATGAATCACCAGTGGCAAATCCTTTAAATGAAAACGTACTTACAGTCTGTGAGTCAGAACTGCCGGCATTGTAGTCTACTCTTCCTGGATCAGTTCTGGAACAGTGTTATAAATAAACTGATTTGTAGTCGTGTCCTCTTTTGGAAGACCAAACAAAGTAGTTTCGCTTTCACAACGAAACACACGGCGGCCTAGCGTGAGCTGAGGCCAGGCTAGAGTGAGCAGAGAGACTTTTAAAGTGCAGAAGTGACCATTTTAAAAGGATAGAACTTTTCGTTCACCCAAAAATGAACATTTGGACTGGACTTATTCACCCTCATGCTGTTCCAAAGCCATTTGCTGTTATTCATTTATATTTTATTTTATTTATTTTTATATTAAATACATATAATTTTATATAAAATATAAATATGTTTATGGTACTTTTTTTAATCCTCTCTTGGAACTTGATAGTCTGTAGTCACTGTGAACTAAAAAATGTTTTTTAATTCTTTGTGTTCCATTAAAAAAAATGCAACCTACAAGTGGAAGGAGATGAGTGAGTTAAAGAAAAGAAGTGAGTGAGTGCTCTTTCCCTGAGGACATCATTACACTACCTGTCATGGCTTTGTGAGCATGAGCCTAAAAGTCTGCAGATTAATTTAATAAAAGGCAGAAAACACTGTCAAGTTATTGGTACTGTATGGTATTCAGAGACTGCTGAAAGGACATTTAAAACCTGCACTCACATTGTGGTGACATTCATGTAGCAAGTGATTTACCTACTTCAAATTGGTATTTCACCAAAAAGTACCATGTTTTTGTCATGACACTTTGGAAATACTGTGGTGTCTCAAATTTTGTCTGCCTACTTAAAATACACAGAATCATATCGCTTATTTTTACATACATTTACATGTCATATTTTGGTCCACTGAATCAAGACAAACTTCGTATTTTTGCAATCAAAATAACATCTATTCAAAAATAAATAAATAATAACTATAAAAATAATCAAATGGCTTATCCGGAATGGCTTATATATAGAAAGGCTTTGAAAAAAAGAAAATAAGAAACAGAGGGCAAAAATGGTGCAACCATCATCCAGACAGCAAAAAAGAAGACAGAGAAGAAGAGAGTGCAATTCTCTCGGCTCCTATCAGCTCAATGTATGACATCCAAATTGGCCATTTCAGCGTTTCCCAGGAGGACATTTGTCATCTGGGTGGGCTACATTTTGAGAGGCGAAAAACTACTCCTATCAGTGGATGATTTTCTTTCAATGTGGAGGATCCTTCATTCGGAAGTGCAATCAACCACTGTACCTGATTACAGCCCAGAAGAGCTCCTACGAGCTGGAATTTAATGCTTATTGGGAACGTGAGTGATTCAGAGCGAAAGTACCTTCAGACCCCACACAAACTCCCACAAATGAGCTCCAGCACATTACCGAGCGACAAACTCCATCGGCAAGAGCTGATTTGTTTCCTGAGGGGAGTCTAACCTGCCACTGTGGAGCTAAATGTGAAATGTTCTCCAACTCAACCACTGCAATCTGATGAGCAAGAAAACACCACATCACAGCCTCTGGCACAATCCTTTGTCCTTCCTCCCAATATTCTTTCTAAGCTCTGTACCTGTGATGTGCAGCGAGGAAGCCGTGGGGGGGCTAACAGTGCTGCAGGTACCACACAATGCTGCTGTCCAGACTGCTAGGATTACAGTGCTCCCGTGAGACTGACCATCTTTTGTACATTTTTAGCTTCTGTGCATTTTTGACTCCCAAAGATATTAATATTTAAAGGTGTTTCTTCAACTATGGGAACTTTTGGCTCTGTGGACTAGTCACTCTCACTAGTTAATTTACACATTCCACTAACAATCTCCAAAGGTGGATATTCTATATTATATTATATTATATTATATTAATACATTTAGTAGTAGTATAGTACAATATAAAATTAATTAAAAATGACATGTTTATCATATTTGCATGATATTTACCACTGATATCTACATGGTAACAATGGAGACATAATTTCTGAAAAATCTTCAAAGCTAAAATATATAGTCATGATAGGAATGATAAGTAACTGAGGGAAAGTTTCATGTTATATGCACTCAGATTATTAAAGTTTTTATATATAGCTTTTAATTTTTTTTAAATACTCATTTAAACAATATTTAAAAAACAACATACATGTATATTATGTTATCATGATTATTGAAAGGTACACATATCTATACATAAACAGCACTAGAAAGAGATTATAAAAAAAAAATAGTATGGTTAAAAAAAAAAGTTTCCAAGATGGAGTATCAAATAAAGGGAAAAAAATGAAATCTGTTAGTTTTAATAAGGAATATAAGTGCCTGCAGTCGAAGAAACAAACATAAACTAAAACAATGCACTGGAGCTACAGTAATGAATGAAATAATCACAAATAAATAAGCGGAATGGTTTAGTTACCCCCACTGCTTGTCTGATTAGCGTTTTGTTGCTCAGTTTCAAGCTGGCCTCCGTCCTCTGGTTTACGTGGAGAATAGCTCAACTACATGTAATTGATACAAATGTCATGTTAAGCCAATGGGGAAATGAGAATATTTAGAAATTAGTTAACAAGCATGAAAGCAGTATTACTTGGCAACAGTGGCAGAAAATGAATTAAACTTAGGAGGCAATGACCAGAAAAAAAGGGAAATATATTAATAAATCTTCCAGGAAAAACTCCTTTACATTTATATCAAACCCTTGACACCATGCATATACATAGAAATATAAATGTAAATAAATGATTTTACCATTCTTATTTCAAGGCCTGTTATTTACAAATTAATAGTCAACATTGAGGTTGCGGTCAACTATTATTAGCCCGGCCCCCACCCAAAACAACAACTTGACATTTCTGCATGTGAATTAGCTGAACTGTCCAGAAGCCTAAATGAACAGCATTAATATTCTGTTATATTTTGATATGAGTGTCCTTGGCTCAGCATGAGTCTCCACATATCAACACAATGGCCAAAACACTGGGCCAAAATTGTAATATGCTCTACTTTTTACTTAACATTCTCCTGAAGATGGGTCTATTGTACTAGCTTCACCCTTCATTAAAAAGTTATTGTATAAATTATGCATCCGTTTAGTGGTATTTGCAAAGCCTGTATTATTTATGCTGTGTAAATCTATACATAAAACTGCAAATTTACATTCTCCATTTTTTTTTATCTAGTCACTATATGCCTTTATTCAGTGGAAAAGAACAGATTGCACACTATGCAAATTAGCTACTTTTGTATTGCAAAGGCGGAAGAAAATCATACAGGTTTGGAGCGACATGAGGGTGAGTAAACGATGACAGAACTTTCATTTTTAGGTGAACCGCTCCTATAACATCACAAATACAAGCATCCCTGAGACAGAGTTTGAATTCTGTGTGAATTCATTCAACCCTGCTCCACACAGTCTGTAATTTAAGAAAGAAAACATTATTCATCCAAAACAGAAAACCTGCTGCTTTCCTGTCCTCCATCCCTAAAAACACCATTTGCCACTGAGCTACAATCACACATCTTTGTTTCACATCCACTTCAGCCTGTGTAATTTCCTGAACCGAGGATCTTGCTTAGTCAATTATATTGTTTATTTGCCTTCAATAATAGGCAGCCGTCCAAGACTGTGTAATTGATGGTGAGGAGGGAGGGGGTCCGTCAATAGTATGTCAATTGCAAACCTGCGCATATAATTTATCTGAAAATGCATTTGAAATGTATTAGACTTTCGGATCACCATGCTTGTTGCCTCAGCATTGCTGGTGTGCAACAGCACCACAGAAATTGCAGTAGAGTTACAAAGAGTGTTTTGTCTCTGTCGACGGAAGTTCATGGCTTGCATGAATAAGTATCGTTCAGCAAGCACGCTCCAGATGAAAAGAGTCCGATAGGCAAGACAATGGGGGCCGCAGAGGGGGTTGTTGTTAAGCCAGGGGGTAGTTTGCTCTTTTAAAAAACAGCAGTCAAAAATCTAACTGCATATAATACATTAGAATAATATAATATAATATATAATATAATATAGATTAAAATACATTTACATTAATAAATGTAAATATATTAATTGTATATGTTAAACTGTGATTTGCATTATATTATATTTTACAATATTATTATTATTATTGTATTTGAAAAGGTATTATTATCATTATTATTATTATTACTGCTACTATGCATTTTTAAATAATTAAATAAAATGCATACAATAATTATTTCTCTGAGCTTTATTACAATATTTAGAAATATTTTTATAACATAACATATATTAACAATTTAATATAATATAATAGATCCACATATATTGAAATAAACTGTATATTGTAAATTGATTTTATTATTTTAAAATATTAAAATATATTTTAAGGTAAAACATTATTATTATTATTATTATTATTATTATTATAGTTTCTTGAACATTCTGATAACACTTTAGTATAGGGACCAGTTCTCACTATTAACTAGTAGCTTATTAGCATACCTATTATTAACATATTGGCTGTTTATTAATACTTATAAATCACATATTCTGCATGGCGATATTCTAACTCTCTAATCCTACCCAATACTTAAACTTAACAACTACCTTACTAACTATTAATAAGCAGCAAATTATGAGTTTATTGAGGCAAAAGTCATAGTTAATGGTTTGCTAATAGCAAGAGTTGGACCTTAAAATAAAGTGTGACCAATATTCGGGTTACCTGCTTACTAAGGATCATTTTTTTTAAATATGTAATATGCAATTTATATGACTGTTTTTACTGTTAATATAAATTGCATATTACATATAAACAATTTATTTGAGTTTGTGTATAAAATAGCACCTGTTAGTTTGTTTGTTCATTACTAAAATAATAATAATAATGAAATAAAAAAAGTTGTGGTATTTCACTTGTCTGCCATCATCAGCAATATGAATATACAAAACTATATAGTGGACACAAGAAACCCATTCAACACTTAAAGTGCAGATTATTATTATTATTATTATTATTATTATTATTATTATTATTATTATTATTATTATTATTATTATTATTATTATTATTATTATTATTATTATTATTATTATTATTATTATTATTATTATTATTATTATTATTATTATTATTATTATTATTATTATTATTATTATTATTATAGTTTCTTGAACATTCTGATAACACTTTAGTATAGGGACCAGTTCTCACTATTAACTAGTAGCTTATTAGCATGCCTATTATTAACATATTGGCTGTTTATTAATACTTATAAATCACATATTCTGCATGGCGATATTCTAACTCTCTAATCCTACCCAATACTTAAACTTAACAACTACCTTACTAACTATTAATAAGCAGCAAATTATGAGTTTATTGAGGCAAAAGTCATAGTTAATGGTTTGCTAATAGCAAGAGTTGGACCTTAAAATAAAGTGTGACCAATATTCGGGTTACCTGCTTACTAAGGATCATTTTTTTTAAATATGTAATATGCAATTTATATGACTGTTTTTACTGTTAATATAAATTGCATATTACATATAAACAATTTATTTGAGTTTGTGTATAAAATAGCACCTGTTAGTTTGTTTGTTCATTACTAAAATAATAATAATAATGAAATAAAAAAAGTTGTGGTATTTCACTTGTCTGCCATCATCAGCAATATGTATATACAAAACTATATAGTGGACACAAGAAACCCATTCAACACTTAAAGTGCAGAGCAGGATCATGGTATATCAGTGCACTGCCACGGGCAAAAAATAAACGCACACATTAAATGGATTTTTGGCCTGCTCATATTGACAACACGGAGACGAATGAGTCAGGCAGGTCAAGAATAAAAATAAATGCTGCAAAGCTCATTCTGAGATTCTTCCACGGTCCAGTCAGTGAGCATTTCTACGGCATTCTTTCTCAAAACCACACAGACATGGCCAGATACATCCACTGCTAGTGTATGGGTCATTAAGACAGGAAAAACAGTGGTTTGCAGCCTTCCCTAGAACAGCCAATTAAACTCAGGGACGCTCTGAGCTATACGAAAGCAACACGGCTGCATCTGAGGTTACAGTAAACAGTCTGATAAGCATGTTGAGGTGGAAGCATTTTTTTTTATCTGTGGGAATTTGGAAGATAGATAAATTGAATGATTATGAACCCCCCTGTGAAGCCAGGACACGAAATGGTCCACTTTTTCTTATCTAGTAAGAACTGCAGATTTATAGCCTTGGAATGGAAGCAAACAGAGCGTCTTGATTTGAGAGTACTGACATTAACTATTAAAGCATATAATATAATATAGATTAAAATACATTTACATTAATAAATGTAAATATATTAATTGTATATGTTAAACTGTGATTTGCATTATATTATATTTTACAATATTATTATTATTATTGTATTTGAAAAGGTATTATTATCATTATTATTATTATTACTGCTACTATGCATTTTTAAATAATTAAATAAAATGCATACAATAATTATTTCTCTGAGCTTTATTACAATATTTAGAAATATTTTTATAACATAACATATATTAACAATTTAATATAATATAATAGATCCACATATATTGAAATAAACTGTATATTGTAAATTGATTTTATTATTTTAAAATATTAAAATATATTTTAAGGTAAAACATTATTATTATTATTATTATTATTATAGTTTCTTGAACATTCTGATAACACTTTAGTATAGGGACCAGTTCTCACTATTAACTAGTAGCTTATTAGCATACCTATTATTAACATATTGGCTGTTTATTAATACTTATAAATCACATATTCTGCATGGCGATATTCTAACTCTCTAATCCTACCCAATACTTAAACTTAACAACTACCTTACTAACTATTAATAAGCAGCAAATTATGAGTTTATTGAGGCAAAAGTCATAGTTAATGGTTTGCTAATAGCAAGAGTTGGACCTTAAAATAAAGTGTGACCAATATTCGGGTTACCTGCTTACTAAGGATCATTTTTTTTAAATATGTAATATGCAATTTATATGACTGTTTTTACTGTTAATATAAATTGCATATTACATATAAACAATTTATTTGAGTTTGTGTATAAAATAGCACCTGTTAGTTTGTTTGTTCATTACTAAAATAATAATAATAATGAAATAAAAAAAGTTGTGGTATTTCACTTGTCTGCCATCATCAGCAATCAGGCACCCAGAAACTATTTTATAGTTTCATTCTAAACTATATAGTGGACACAAGAAACCCATTCAACACTTAAAGTGCAGAGCAGGATCATGGTATATCAGTGCACTGCCACGGGCAAAAAATAAACGCACACATTAAATGGATTTTTGGCCTGCTCATATTGACAACACGGAGACGAATGAGTCAGGCAGGTCAAGAATAAAAATAAATGCTGCAAAGCTCATTCTGAGATTCTTCCACGGTCCAGTCAGTGAGCATTTCTACGGCATTCTTTCTCAAAACCACACAGACATGGCCAGATACATCCACTGCTAGTGTATGGGTCATTAAGACAGGAAAAACAGTGGTTTGCAGCCTTCCCTAGAACAGCCAATTAAACTCAGGGACGCTCTGAGCTATACGAAAGCAACACACATGGCCAGATACATCCACTGCTAGTGTATGGGTCATTAAGACAGGAAAACAGTGGTTTGCAGCCTTCCCTAGAACAGCCAATTAAACTCAGGGACGCTCTGAGCTATACAAAAGCAACATGGCTGCATCTGAGGTTACAGTAAACAGTCTGATAAGCATGTTGAGGTGGAAGCATTTTTTTTTATCTGTGGGAATTTGGAAGATAGATAAATTGAATGATTATGAACACCCCTGTGAAGCCAGGACACGAAATGGTCCACTTTTTCTTATCTAGTAAGAACTGCAGATTTATAGCCTTGGAATGGAAGCAAACAGAGCGTCTTGATTTGAGAGTACTGACATTAACTATTAAAGCATCACAAAACAATTAAGGGGTGGCGATTAAAACTGAACAGGTTTTTATCCGTTTTAATTATTACACTGTTTGGGTGTAAAATGAGACAAAATGGATGAAAAAGAACAATGATGAAAGTAGCAAATTATCTGCAAACCATTGAGTGCACACATCTGATAAACATCTTAACAGAGCGTATTATCACACATTGACTAGTTTGGCAGTTTTTGAGCTCTGAGAGGGTTCTCTGAGAGGGTTTTAGTGTGCTTAACTGTATTATGCAGTACTCTTAGCACAGTAAACACTCTCAAAGAAGTTGCATCCCTTTTAAAAGCACCACCACAAGTGTCATCAAATCACTGCTTGTATAATGCATTCACTGAACTGAGCAATACATTTCAAGACTGTTACGAGCCGGACTATGCAAACATCAGCATTGTGCTTTTTTTTTCTTACTGTATTTTATCACAAAAGTAAGAAGAATTTTAACATCCTTAAATAAATACTTAACCCATCCAAAAATGAAAATTTGCTGAAAAGGTATTCACCCTCAGGCCATCCAAGATGTAAAGGAGTTGTTTCTTCATCAGAACAGGTTTTGAGAAATGTAGCAATATATCAGTTGTTCACCAGTGGATCCTCTGCAGTGAATGGGTGCCGTCAGAATGAGAGTCCAAACAGCTGATAAAATCATTACAATAATTCACAAGTAATCCACATGACTCCATTCCATCAATTAATCTTGTGAAGGGAAAAGCTGTTTGTTTGTATGAAACAAATGTATAATTATGGTGTTTTAACTTTAAATCATAACTTCTGGCCAAAATACGAGTGCATAATCCATAATAACGTTTCATCCAGTGAAAAAGTTCATCACTGTTGTCCTCTCACATCAAAATCCATCAACATATTTGTTTAGAAAGGTTTTGGACTGTTTTTGCTTGTAAATGGTGCTGGATCTGTGCATATTTCTCTCCTGATTCAGATGAGATGACTTTTTCCACTGGAGACAGCAAAATTAAGGATAGAGGACTAGTATTTCAAATAAAAATATGACGTTAAAAACATCTTAATAATGGATTTGTTTATTACAAACGCACAGCTTTCCCCTTCACACGACGTTAATTGATGGCACGGAGTTGTGTGGATTATTTTGATGTTTTTATCAGCTGTTTGGACTTTCATTCTGACGGCACCCATTCACTGCAAATGATCCATTGGTGAACAAGTGATGTAATGCTAAATTTCTCCAAATCTGTTCTGATAAAGAAACTAACTCTTCTACATCTTGGATGGCCTGAGGATGAGTAGTTTCAGCAAATTTTCATTTTTGGGTGAACTTTTTTTCCTTTAAGGCAGACTAGTGAGCTAATCGTTTAAATGTTCAGTTTCTAAAATATGTACTTTCAGTTTAAAGAAAACAAGGTAATGCATGTTGCCAGCCCTTTTACTGCTGATTTTAACAGTAGGACATTAATGCTCAGAAAAGCATTCCACCATTTGCCAAGATCATCAAAAAAAGTTCATCAGCATGCCTATCACTCACAGACACTTCAAAGAGCGAGCGTGCCGAGAATAAACTACAGAGAAAGCATTGAAGTTGCAGCAAAATAATACAATGTCCTAGGTGGGCTACTTTGCAGCCATTGGTGAATTTCTCTCACAAAAACAAAAAGTAGAAAGGAACTGTCCTCTGTTCCTTTCTGTCTGTCCTCCTCAAGCTGTTGCTGATGTAGGAGCACTGAGGAAACACTAGTAGTAAACAGAGCTGGATTTCTGAGTGTTCTGAATGAACTTCTACTGGCCTTGGCCAAGTCTGTGCCGGGCATTAGTCAGGGTGGTGCTCTCTTAGACTGAAACATGATGTGCATGGATATAATCATGCTCAGAGGAGCTAGCTATAAAACAAATATATATAAAGATATTTATAAAGATAATTTATAATGTTTCTATTTCAAATAAATGCTGTTCTTTCGAATGTTCTATTCATCAACAAATACTGAAAATCTGTATCATGATTTCCACAACAATATTACGCAGCAAAAGCTATTTTCAACTCTGATGATAATAATAATAACTATTATTAATAATTGAGAACTGATAGTATTGATGGATATATAGTATATATATACAGTCGTGCATGGATATAATCATGCTCAGAGGAGCTAGCTATAAAACAAATATATATAAAGACATTTATAATGTTTCTATTTCAAATAAATGCTGTTCTTTCGAATGTTCTATTCATCAACAAATACTGAAAATCTGTATCATGATTTCCACAACAATATTACGCAGCAAAAGCTATTTTCAACTCTGATGATAATAATAATAACTATTATTAATAATTGAGAACTGATAGTATTGATGGATATACAGTATATATATACAGTCTATATATAGTGATATATATACATTATTCACAGCAGCAATAATGAATAATTATTATTTTTGAAGGAATAAAATACTTTCCAGGTATTATTTTCAGCACTTCTTTTGGCTTTGGTACAATGAAAACAAAAATTAGTTACGATCTGATACTCTCACTAGTACTTGAGTTTCACACCATGTCAGATGGCAAAGACATACTTGCAAACACATTAAGGTTCAAATATCACAAAATATTCCTTTAGAAAACATCCACACACCCTTGTTGCTTGAGAAACATCAGCAGGTTATTTACTAGCTGGTATACTTTTAGTGTCATAGGGGTTAAGGGTTACAAAAATAAGTTTAAAAAAAAAGTTTAAAAAGAGTTTAAAATACCCTCCCCCTCTCCCCCCTCAAATGGTATTTAACAGCTAACAGAACTATTACTGCTCATGAAAACAGTATGAAGCAATTCCAACTTATAAAAAAACAATGCCATTTTTATGAGCTCCACTCCTCGGTGGGCTATATGCTGTCTCGGTTTCAGAAGATTTTAACCACAAACATCATAACCAGCATTCAGAGACTAATAATTGATCTTTTTTTCTTTTTCTTTTTCACTTTAACATAATTTTCCCACAGAATGTCTGTGCTTTCAACAGGCAGTGACCTTCAAACCAGCTGGGTAATGATGAATTTTTCAAAAACTCTTAAATTATTCATGACACTTTTTTGCAACATTTTCATCATTTTTTTCCCACCCATATAATTCCCCCTCTACACGATGGACAGCTTGTGTTCCTACTGGTCAGTTGATGAACTTGTTGTTTTATTCATCAGGATATGAGGACGTCCTGACACCTTCACTACTGCAAATCAACACATCAAGGAAATGTAGCTACACTATAGACAGCAACAATATACATGGATTATCAAGCACAAAGTGGATAAAAACCATTTCATTGGTTAAAATGGTCTTCAAACATCGCCTGAGGACAAGCATTCTGGTTTCTCTCTATTCAGCATGTTTAGCCCAAAGCGCTCTGCTTAATAAAGTCCAAAAACTTCAGAGTGTCTTATAAATGTATGGATTATACGTGGATAAAGAGTTAGTACCGACAGCCTGGGCTCACTGCTAAATACAGAAGGATTGTGATTGTTTTTCTGTTTATTGTAGGCAAACCTCCTGGTTTCTGCGTCTGTACAGCCTCTGTCATTGTGGCATCAAAATACTCTGCTGTTTTTTTCCAAATCCAAACATCTACATAATCCAATTGAGACCGAGGATGGCTCACAGCACTGCTGTATCAGTAGACCAGCCATGAAAATAAGCTTAATGCTAAGCGCCATTATAGTGCCTATTACAACAATAATAACAAGCATAATATGGTTTTATGATCTTCACATACTCCCATCTGTCTCTTCTCTCTCCTCTCCGCCAGCGACCTGGCCTTTCCGTCTCTGCCATCTGGACTCAATAATCTGTCCCCCACATGCACACTCTGTTGCTGTCTATTTCAGTTTCTCACTGTCTTTCTCAATGATTTAGCTTCACAGGTGCATTCACGTCATTTACATTTCGTTTTGGCAGATGTACTGGTTACAATTTTTTTTTTTTTTTTTGCATAAATCACAATCACATCTGAATGTCAAAGGCTCTGCAAAACTAAAAATAAAATAAAAGGTGCAGTAAAATATTGCAAAAAAAAAAAAATCTGAATTCATATTTACACAACACCTAATTTAAAACAGTAATGAGAGGAGACAGCTTAGATTTTTCTCAGACTGTAGAGGTGGCATGCTTTAAGTTGACATATTTAATAAGAATATTTAACTCTAGGATGATTTAGCCAGAAAAATACTATATATTATAAGTGGATGGCTCACAGCACTGCTGTATCAGTAGACCAGCCATGAAAATAAGCTTAATGCTAAGCGCCATTATAGTGCCTATTACAACAATAATAACAAGCATAATATGGTTTTATGATCTTCACATACTCCCATCTGTCTCTTCTCTCTCCTCTCCGCCAGCGACCTGGCCTTTCCGTCTCTGCCATCTGGACTCAATAATCTGTCCCCCACATGCACACTCTGTTGCTGTCTATTTCAGTTTCTCACTGTCTTTCTCAATGATTTAGCTTCACAGGTGCATTCACGTCATTTACATTTCGTTTTGGCAGATGTACTGGTTACAATTTTTTTTTTTTTTTTGCATAAATCACAATCACATCTGAATGTCAAAGGCTCTGCAAAACTAAAAATAAAATAAAAGGTGCAGTAAAATATTGCAAAAAAAAAAAAATCTGAATTCATATTTACACAACACCTAATTTAAAACAGTAATGAGAGGAGACAGCTTAGATTTTTCTCAGACTGTAGAGGTGGCATGCTTTAAGTTGACATATTTAATAAGAATATTTAACTCTAGGATGATTTAGCCAGAAAAATACTATATATTATAAGTCTCTTCACTGTATATTTTATCACAAATTACAAATTTGACCTTATGGGAAAATTGGTCACTTTGGGGACCAGAAGTAGCATCTTCACTAAATATAAATATAAAAATGAATGTGGCCTAAGAGATGTTGTTAAGGATGAAGAAATATACAGAAAATGTGGTGTCAGATGGAGGTAAACTGATGTGGTGACTCACACGCACACACAAACCCACCCACCCACCCCCCCACACACACACACACACCTACACAAAGATCGACACTTCCTCTTGTTGAAAAACTACAAGGTGAGATGGGAAGGCATGAGTTCTGATTTCCCTTTATTCACATCGCTGGCAGAGTCACAGGGGAGCCAAGAGGACCCTTTAAGGCAAAGGTTTACAAAGGCAGAGAACATCACACATTGCACATTGGAATGCGAGTCAACAGGGTTCGACTCTGTCTGGGGTGTTCAATATTCATGCCAGCATGTGTGTGAGTACGCGTGTGGACGCCTGACATGTCTCTGTGAGGATCAGGCCTCCATTTCTACATTATGCACACATTTGTTCAAAAGGCAAAAGTTAAATATGTATATACAAGAATATCAAGAAATTAATAATTAAAATTCCATTCCTCACCAAATATCTGAATCTTTTATTTGCATGACCCAGAATGCACAGATCCTTCATACTTACTTCATACTGTATATGATTTTGGCAACCTACAATAACACTGAATATGTATCAGTTTAAGCATTACAAATTGAATACGGTCCAAGATTGGGTAAAAGGTCAACATTAATAATGGCAGAAGAACATATCTTAGCCCAATCCATGATTTAGCATTTTTTGAGAGAGTGATTCTCTGTTCAGATGGCTGTGCTTCCCTGAATGCTATTATCTATCCAAGTCTGCAGTAAATCCAGTCTAATTCTCAGGCCTGAAATACAATGTATGCAAATACGTCAACTATGCAAGCTTGATTTTGTGTATTGTTGTGATCCAAACATAGTGGACTGACAGCATGTTCTCATTCCTGAAAGTATTCTATAATCACTCTGTTCCAGTTCCACAAAACAAAACAAAACAAAACAGTGTATTCTCATTCCTGCTCAAAGTATGTCATAAAGTCCTTTTAAGGCAAGTTGTGTCCCTCGGCGGCCATCTTTGAAACACCTCTCGGGCATGCAAGTGCAGCTCCTATCTCTTTGAATGGGGAAACATCAAATTCTCCAAAACTGTTCACTAAGCTTACAGTTAAATTTCACATTTGAAATCACCTGATCTGGCATCTGACAACAACTGTATTATAAATGTTGTTTATTTTGCACAAATAGCTTTAAAAAAAGCTTATTTTTCAGGCTAGATCAGCCAGTGCACATGCGCAGTCCTAACCGCATGTCTCAGTGACTAATGTGGTGACTCACACGCACACACAAACCCACCCACCCACCCCCCCACACACACACACACACCTACACAAAGATCGACACTTCCTCTTGTTGAAAAACTACAAGGTGAGATGGGAAGGCATGAGTTCTGATTTCCCTTTATTCACATCGCTGGCAGAGTCACAGGGGAGCCAAGAGGACCCTTTAAGGCAAAGGTTTACAAAGGCAGAGAACATCACACATTGCACATTGGAATGCGAGTCAACAGGGTTCGACTCTGTCTGGGGTGTTCAATATTCATGCCAGCATGTGTGTGAGTACGCGTGTGGACGCCTGACATGTCTCTGTGAGGATCAGGCCTCCATTTCTACATTATGCACACATTTGTTCAAAAGGCAAAAGTTAAATATGTATATACAAGAATATCAAGAAATTAATAATTAAAATTCCATTCCTCACCAAATATCTGAATCTTTTATTTGCATGACCCAGAATGCACAGATCCTTCATACTTACTTCATACTGTATATGATTTTGGCAACCTACAATAACACTGAATATGTATCAGTTTAAGCATTACAAATTGAATACGGTCCAAGATTGGGTAAAAGGTCAACATTAATAATGGCAGAAGAACATATCTTAGCCCAATCCATGATTTAGCATTTTTTGAGAGAGTGATTCTCTGTTCAGATGGCTGTGCTTCCCTGAATGCTATTATCTATCCAAGTCTGCAGTAAATCCAGTCTAATTCTCAGGCCTGAAATACAATGTATGCAAATACGTCAACTATGCAAGCTTGATTTTGTGTATTGTTGTGATCCAAACATAGTGGACTGACAGCATGTTCTCATTCCTGAAAGTATTCTATAATCACTCTGTTCCAGCTCCACAAAACAAAACAAAATAAAAAACAAAACAAAACAAAACAAAACAGTGTATTCTCATTCCTGCTCAAAGTATGTCATAAAGTCCTTTTAAGGCAAGTTGTGTCCCTCGGCGGCCATCTTTGAAACACCTCTCGGGCATGCAAGTGCAGCTCCTATCTCTTTGAATGGGGAAACATCAAATTCTCCAAAACTGTTCACTAAGCTTACAGTTAAATTTCACATTTGAAATCACCTGATCTGGCATCTGACAACAACTGTATTATAAATGTTGTTTATTTTGCACAAATAGCTTTAAAAAAAGCTTATTTTTCAGGCTAGATCAGCCAGTGCACATGCGCAGTCCTAACCGCATGTCTCAGTGCATTGACTGTTTCTATAGCAACCGGGACTTCTAATGGCAGCTGCAGTGCTGCTTTGAAGTCGGTAAAGTCAACAGATTAGCGATTGGCTCTTTTGCTCAGAAGGCGGGGCTTTGTTCGATAGAGCGGCCATATTGAGTGTTGCATTTTTCCCCATCCAAAATTATATGAGTGACACGTCTTGGGTATTCTATAGTCTTTGGTCATAACCACTCTGATCCAGCTCAACAAAACAAAACAAAAAAGCGTATTCAACATCAAATTCTCCAAAACTGTTCACTAAGCTTACAGTTAAATTTCACATTTGAAATCACCTGATCTGGCATCTGACAACAACTGTATTATAAATGTTGTTTATTTTGCACAAATAGCTTTAAAAAAAGCTTATTTTTCAGGCTAGATCAGCCAGTGCACATGCGCAGTCCTAACCGCATGTCTCAGTGCATTGACTGTTTCTATAGCAACCGGGACTTCTAATGGCAGCTGCAGTGCTGCTTTGAAGTCGGTAAAGTCAACAGATTAGCGATTGGCTCTTTTGCTCAGAAGGCGGGGCTTTGTTCGATAGAGTGGCCATATTGAGTGTTGCATTTTTCCCCATCCAAAATTATATGAGTGACACGTCTTGGGTATTCTATAGTCTTTGGTCATAACCACTCTGATCCAGCTCAACAAAACAAAACAAAAAAGCGTATTATCGTTCCTGCTGAAAGTGTCAATCACTCTGTTCCAGCAAAACAAAACAAAACAAAAACAAAACAAAAAAACTACAGCGTATTCTCGGTCCTGCTGAAAGTATTTCATAATCACTCTGTTCCAGCAAAAAAAGCTATTGAAAGTGTTCCATAATCACTCTGCTCCAGCGCCACACCATTCCACAAAAAAAATCAAAAATAAAGTAAAACAATAAAATAAAATAGTTCCATGCTTCACTGAAGCAAAACTAGCTTTGGAGTGGTACTGAAGCAGGGCCGTTTCTAGGCATAGGCGAGCTAGGCGGTCGCCTAGGCCAATGCATTGTTAAAGGATCAGCGTGTCATGTAATATTCCCATATAAACTTAAACATCCAATTAAAAAATATTTGTATAGTAATATTTGCTAATTCACGAGATCAATACATCCTTTATTAGACCGCTTTGTCGAGTTAAATGCATCCTTACAGAGGTGTCGAAATGCTGAATCAATTCATTCACTTCCAACAGCGCTTAATGGGAGCAGCATCATAGAGGGCAGAGCGTCACGTTATTTAAAGGGGACGTTAACGAGTAGCAAATGATTAAGTAGCAGCATTGGTTACTTTTATGCCACTGATAAATCTTTTATATGTAGTTTGGGGTAACAAAGGGGTTTTATAGGTTTAACTGAAATAATAATGCAATAACTGACACTTTAAATCAATGTTTCAAGAAACAACAACAAAAAAATTGAACAAAAAACAGATAAAGACAAAAAAGTAGCCATTGATAATATCTAAACAATATGTAGTAGTATAGTATATAGTATCCAAATCAAAATGTAATCAAATTAATTTATGTGTGATTTATGTGTAAATTATGTGCAATGTCTTAGCCACTAGGGATTGTTACACAGGGCTATACAGGCATCTAGTGGCAACACAATGATATTACAGATACTAAATTGTGCAAAATGTTTATCTTAACAGTCAATTGTTAGGGGGGGGGGGCAATAGGGATTTCGCCTAGGGCGTCAAATTGGCTAGAAACGGCCCTGTACTGAAGTGGTCTTTTACTGAAAGAAACAGACACTCTGACTTTCAAACAACACACTTCTTGCTCACATCCACTCCACTATATATTTTTAGGTACACAAGTCATAACACAATGCAAGTATGTGCTGCATTCTCGGTGTTGCTGTAAGAAATACCATATCTGGCATTACCGTAAACTGACAGTTTATACTTGCAGGTCAACTACTGTCATGACTAAGCAACAGTTTAAGAAAATGCTGAGGAATTTAGGTTAAACTAGTTAAACAGTGAACATATTCATAGCTAGTCATCTGAAAATGAAGACAAGGTTTAATGGCATAGACATTCCCTCTATCATCCCCTAGTTTTGTTGTCTTCAATCCATTTTCTTTCTCCAAAAAAACCTGAACTCAGCTCGAGGACATCTTTGTTCAAAATGAGGATAAAGAAAATTTAAATCCATCGAATTTGAATTAAGACCAATTTACTTCAAAGCGAGCATGCGACCACAGAAAGCCCTTTCACGGAAATGTGAAGAATGGATACGAGTTCCAGTGAGGCTCTGGGCCCGGAGGAAACGGACAGACCCAGAGTGTCTGTGTGTGCATTGTTACATCTCTTTGAAAAAATGTTGCCATGAAATGTGCTGTTATTTCCCTCAGGGCCTCAACCATTTCAGATCCCCCTGCACACACATACACTGGTGGCCGGTTTGTGTGCAAACTTGGTGTGTGTCAATGTGACATGAATGTGACTGCGGTAAAGAAACCCATCTTTGGTCCCTCAGAGAGGCTGCAAGCTGGACTCTTTTCAGCCACGGCATACACAAGCAGACGCCCCACAATAGAGCAAAGGTCAAAGCTTGCATGATCTGGTAATGCTAATAGCGGGGATACACTTCCTCCTAATGTCAGCTTATGCGGCGACAGCACTGCTAACTGACATCATCCCCCGCAAACACAATACAAGCATGTCTTTGTTCTGTTTAGAATTGAATCTCAAAGACAGCTATCCAACATTCATTATGATGCAGCAATGTAGTTTTGTCACGTCAATTCTTGTGATTTTACTAATCTGACTGAGTTTGAATACCCTTGAGATGAATAGCTGCTGAAACCACTTTAAGAGGTGGATTTTCCAAATCATTAAATCTGTTTATGGACAACTCATTAGTGTCTTTCCGAACAGTATAGATGTACACCGAATAGCTGGTAGGGTGATTGGAAATGAATAGCCTAGGGTTGTGTGCAAATGTCCTGGCATTATTAATTGTTGTGTCTGGAAAAGGCATTAAAGCAAATGGGTGAATAAATCAGGAAACTCATATTTTTTTCTCATTAAGTTCAATGGGGTGTTTGTTAAATCCACAGTTTTCTAATGTAATTTGTGCAATCAAAATTGTGACTAATAAATTCATTGTGCACATGGGACATACAAAGTTTATTTTTAAATGAACAGATCGAATTAGCATATTAATTACTTAAAAGGTGAAGCATGTAATTTTTTTGGATGCCAAACACTTTTTTTTATTATGGTTTGTTGTGCATATTATTATACATCACAAGTGAAACAATCATAAGTAAGCTATTTAAATGCTGAATTTCCAAAAAAGTGTGATCACCAGCATGTTTGAAAGTATTGCCCTGTTCAAGAAAGTGTCTTCTTGTTTTTCTTTCAAGTTGGAGATTTTCTTTCTTCTTTTTTTTTTCTGAGCCAATTATATGAATCATAATTGCCGAGTGATCATATAATTGCATTGACATATAATTGCATAACAAGAATAAGAATAATAAGAATATCACAATGCAAAAAAGCAAAACACAAAACCAATTACAATGATCCTAAAATAGGCTTTATTTAATTAATGTATATAAAAATTCACATTTATTTTTTCTTCTCCTGGAAAGGAAAATTAAAAACTATACCTTTTAATTAATTAATTATTATATATAATAATAATAATAATAATAATAATAACAACACAATGCAAAATAAATCACAATGATCCTAAAAATAGGCTTGATTTAATTAATGTATATAAAAATTCACATGAATTTTTTCTTTGAAATTTGAATTCCTGGAAAGGAAAATTTAAAACTCTACCTTTTAATTATTATCATCATTAATAATAATAATAATAATAATAATAATAAATGTAAATCCAATTTTTATATTTAAATCAACTTTAACGCAAATGTTTATGCATTGCTGTATTAAAGTGGATGATGGACTAAGAGCATGAAATTGTCTTGGTTTCTTTCTTAATTAAAATTTTTCGCTTTTTTGTTCCCTCTCTATTTCATTCATACTTTCCCTTCTGTTTGGATGCTGTTCTTGCTAAAAGTCTCCACGCCAATTGCCTCGTGTGACAGAAATGCTTTGTGCGGTCTTAGGAACGAGGAGCAGAGAAAATGAAACGTGCGCTGTTCTCATTGCTAACTTAATATACATCAAGCGCTGACTGACAGGACAACTACAAGAGTAACCATAAGGGGTTCGTTCTGTGTGCTGCAACGACCAATGAAGTGCCAGCAAACTGTGTGTAGATGAAGAAATGGAAGGGGGGTTCAATTTCCGGGGCGCTGTAGAGCCAGTTAATTCTGCTTTCATTGAGCGAAAGAGTGAAAGAGGCAGTCTAGTGAGTTAAAACTTCTCAGCAGGGTCTGACAGTGACATCCAGAGAGACTGGACAAAGGCTGTGTTTCAGCTTGCTTCGGTCTCGGCCACTCCCCTCCATCACAAGCTGAACGCTTTTTCATTTGCCTCGAGAGCACTGGTATGCGTGAGATGCTTCAACTAACCATTTACAGTTGAGGTTTAGCAGCCCATCTGCAACACAACCGGTGCCAGGAATAGAGTAGCTGCCTCACTTTTCTGTGAAGCCAATAAAATTCAGGTGTTACTGATTTTAATTTTACACATTAATTCATGAATTATGAAAGCATATTTTATGCCACAGGTTAAAAATGTAATAGAGGTAATTACTTTTTATAACGTACTGACGTGTGAATGTTTATCTACATTTCAATCTTTTCTCCCAATTCTGTTTGTGAGATAAAAAAAAAAACTCGTTAAAGACTCTTTATCTGACAGTTCTGACTTTTTTTCTTGCAGCTGAGAGAGAATCTGAATTGAAGTCTGAATTCAAGAAAAAAGTCTACATTTAGAGATAAAAAAAGTTAAAAATAAAAGAAGCTTCCGTAACTAATGGCATCAGTTACATAAAAAAATTCTAAATGTTGTCATCATTTATTCACTGTCATGTCATTCCAAACCTGCATGACTGATTTTCATCTGTGGCAGTATTTTTTTCCCTCTACAATGAAAATCAGTGGGATCCAATATTGTCTAAAATCATTGTAACAGTTTTCATAAATCTTCTTTTGTGTTGCATAGAAAAAGAGAAATTCAAAAATGTCTGGAATGGCATGAGAGTGAGTAAATGAAAGCCATTTTCCTTTTTTGAGTGAACATTAAAGTTTGAATTATCTTCATTTGGAGGATTTTCTTGGCATATACATATATACACAGCCCTAATTTGAACTAAAAAAAAAAGTGGCACAAATTTTTGTGCTCTCTGAGACAGAATAAAGAAATAAGGGAGGTTGATTTTCACACAGAGTCGTTTCTAATATGCTCAGCTGCTTGCGTCCAATGAAATGGGAAACACATCGATTGATGGTTGGTTTTGTGTTTGCAGGAATGAGCGATCAATAACGATGCAGATGCTTGTTTATTGCTAGAACTGCTACTGAGCTAAAGAAATAAAACTTAAGATCTCACTCACACTGGGAGAAAACATTCCACTGAGCTTCAAACATATAGTTAAACAGCATTAACTCTGAGTGAGAGTGCTACACTACTTACTGTCACACTTCTGAAATAAAAACAATGGCACTGAAAAGAGTTTGACTGACAGCTGTCATCAATCATTGGAAAAACGACAAGATCCTATAAATGAAACACTGTCTACCCAAGTGTACTGTAACTGTAAGAGAGAGAAACAGGTTAAAAATGTTAAATGCAAGGTAGAATGATTAGTTACTGATAATACTGCTATATTAGTGTATTTACATGTTCATGTATTTTATCTGTTTATACCGTTAAAATGATAGCATTAAAATTAAAAATATACCGTTAAAATGAAAACTCGCCTTACTGGATATGAAGCAATTGCATGGTTTCAGGCATAAAGAAAATAGACTGAATGTGACAGAACAATAGCAAAAGAAACTTTATGCTGAAGAACCATCAAATATCATGATTTTTCAGATGTACATTTTTTTTTTTGATTACACAAGCACACTGTTTTTACTTCATCGACAAGATAATAATTCAACCTAAAGAACATTGCACACTCTATATCCGCCCGTTTCCAAGGGCAAAACAAATTGCAGCTTCAATTTGCAGTTAAATCAATGTTTTTATAACTTGATGTTTACGTATGTATAAGCACAAAACATTCAGACTCCATAAACACACACAAAGCATATCATTCATTGTAGAGAATTAGTTTCGAATTAGTATCAATGGACCGATTGATGACCTTTTAACAAAAAAAAAAAACAATATTGTAAAAAGTTGGGAGCTATGTCAATATAACTGCTTACTAGTAGTCAGGATGAGCAACATAGGCAAACATTTATGCTTTATGTCAATATTCTTTCTAGAATATTTATAAAGAATATCATTCTTTATAGTTGGTCAATACCACAAATTAGGCACTATATATACATGGGACAAAGACGTTAAGATATCCACATCAAAATAAATGAACAAAAGGGATTATATGTCCATAGAAAGCACACTAAATGCAAGTAAAGTGTCTACTTTTAAGGTTTCAAAAACGTTTTTGGAGAATAAAATGTTGAATTTGGTTGAAATAATGTTACATTGTCATTCAGTGTAACACAATATTTATGTAAAAATTCAAACAACATGCTTATTCCGACTTGTACATATTAAAATATATAAAAGAATAAGGGAGCATATTTTTTAAATGCGTAAAAATACTTTCTGACAAATGGACAAAACCTAGGATAGTGGCAAATTTTTAAAAAATTTAAATTACAACTAATTAGTATTTGGGGTGAAAGTAATTAGTATTTTAATATGTCATAAATAGATTTTTGTTGTAAATATGCCTGACAAGAATGTTACACTGAATGACATTTTAGTGGATGTCTTCTGTAAATCAGGGAAAAATGTATGATATTTATTTTTTGCTCGGAAAAACAAAAACAAAATTGCAATTAAATTAAACAGAAAACTTTTTAAATTTTTTGGGGAAAAACAACAATTTAAACCAGTATTACACTTATTGTTTTTATGTTTAAACCCTTTTTCGTCTTTGACCCATATATATAGAGAGAGAGAGAAAGAGAGAGAGAGAGAGATACTGGGGAAAATATAATGAAAGGCATTTTTTAATTTCATAGGATTTTTTTTAAAATCAGATCATTGCAATGGAAGTTTAAAAAATACAATCTAAAAATATTAAATAAAAAAATAACATTTAATATATAAATAACCTAAAAAAAAATGAAAGAATGAAACAAATGATTTTAAAATAAAATGAATTTTATGTAACATTAAATATGAAAGATATTTCAGAAAATGCAAGCTCAGCATAGTTTTTAATGAGGCTTCTCTATTAGTCTAATGTACTTTGAGTCTGGAGCAGTCTTCTCCAGCATTCATTAAATTACTGTAACTTCAGATGCAGCTTTATCATAGTGGAAAACTTTTTTGGTAAAGTTGGAGGTTGGTAAGATTTTTTTTTTTTTTTTAGAACTTTTCGAAAGAAGTCTCAAATATGCTCACCTAAGATGAACTTGTTTGAACATGAAATACAGTAAATACAGTAATACTGGGAATTATTTTTACAACTGCTTTCAAATTTGAATTTGGGGTGGGGGGGCTTGCTGGAGAATCACTTCCATGCCACCAAAGACACGCTCTTCCTCGTGTCACATCTAAATACATATTTCTACCTATTTAGCTGTGTTTTACATAACCGTGATAGAAATGATACTAATTTAACCATATATTAAAACAAAATATAAATACCGAGTTGCTATCGACACCATCTTAAGCGTACGTGACATATCTCAGAACTACAGTCCCACCAATAGCTAGCAGGTTCAAACATCGTGAGAGGTCAAGTTAAGTCAAACCCTCAGGCTATCCCATAATCCCTGTTAAAGCAGTTCGCTCAACCTCTCGATGACAAAGCCAGTCAGCAGATCTCAGCACATAAAGAAGCTTATTTAATGGCTGTGGAAATGGCAATAGACCTTCCACCCTTTCTCTCTCCATCCATTTTTAAATAGGATAGGGAATACAGACCCCATCAGGCCTCTGTCACCCGCCAGTTGTTTTGTTGGATTCCTATAAGCAGGAATCTCAACATATACGACGGCTTACGCTTAATTCATGTTGAGCGGGGAACCATGTTGTGACCTCATCTGTTGAGGCAGGTAGCACTTCCTCTCTCCACATGTACAGCTAGAGATGTCCTGTGTGACTGATTGAGGGAGACACAGGGCATCATAACCTCGGGCTGAACGGGCACAAGTGGCAAAAGAAAGCAATTATGATTTGCAGACCACATCACGGTTATGATTATTGCGATTTGGACACAGCAAACAGACTGCAGGAAACACTACGGTGTTTCTGAGACAGTATAAAGGTAATAAATGTCAAAATACCATGGTATTTCCATCTGATCATCTGACAGTGACTCATCAAGGTAAGATCACAGTACTTTTGTGAGGATTTTTAATAAAGATATTTACCTGATAAGAATTACCTTTACTTTCATACCTCAGTGTTTATTCACAAATATTCTTATATGCATTGCCATTCAAAAGTTTGGGATCAGTAAGATTTTAATGTTTTTTTTTCTTATGCTCATCAAGGCTGCATTTATTTGATCAAAAATACAGAAAAAAGTAATATTGTGAAATATTATTATAATTTAAAATAATGGTTTTATATTTTAATATATTTAAAATTTAATTTATTCTTGTGATGCAAAGCCTGAATTTTCATCAGCCATTTATCCAGTCTTCAGTGTCACATGATCCTGCAGAAATCATTCTAATATACTGACTTATCATCAATGTTGGACACTGTTTTGCTGCTTAATATTTTTGGGAATCTGTGATACTTTTTTCAGGATTCTTTGATGAATAAAAAGTTAAAAAGAACAGCATTTATTTGAAATAGACAAAAAAATGAAATAGCAGCCTTGATGAGCATAATAAACTACATTAAATATCTTACTGATACCAAACGTTTAAACTGCAGTGCATGTACATACATATGCTGTTCAATATATATTACTTGCATATTAGGTTTGATCGCCCAAATGTGTCTTTATTTCACTACTTTTGAACATTTGTTGTCAGTTTTTAAATCAATTACTGCTTTTAAAGTGATGTGATGAATAGAAAACAGCATTTCAACTGGACCACTTAAACTTGAAAATACCACTTGTGTTTTTTGCCCCTCTTCACTTTATAAGCAGTAGTTTTTAAGTGGAGCAACTTTTTATTACCCAAAGGCATTTCTTTGAAGTAAAGATTATTCTGCTTTTCGGCTGCTCACTATTACTCCACATGAGATTAAATTTTTCATCCAAAAAAGACACAAAGGCCACATGTCTCTCAGAGCTTAAAACTCTCCCTTCAATGTCTCTAGTTAAGACAAATCCATGCCTTGCTTAATGATAATGAATAGGATTACTAGTGCTAATGCTTAAAGTAAATATTTGAATGTTTTAGTAAGAATGCACAATACTTGCCTTTGGACTTCAATCACCCAATATGCTCATAATGTACTTTTTGATGACAATGTGATTTTAAATAGCCACGAATTTCATATTTAAGTCTGTGTCATATTTAAGTCTACATAATGGCTAATGTGAAGAGCCTACAGCAAACACATTTTTGTTTGACTTAATAGACTGGCATCAACAAATCCAATTTAAACCTAATGACAAAAGCAAAACCCATAACGGAAAATCTATGCTCTGAGAATAGCAAGGAACAGTTTCCAGAGGAAACTTTATTTCTTGTCTTTTCCAAAGTGATAACTGTTGCAGACCAAGATTATTATTCTGTACTGGTCACTGGAGAGTCACTAAATTCTGGTTTTCATTCTTCATGAGAGCTTCTGATTTGGACTAAAATGAGTGCATGTATCTGGAACGCACCCGTTGCCAGATAACACATCTGAACTTGTTCAATCAAAGGTGCGATACGGCCTCTGCAGATCAGAGCCATCTGCGGTCATGTGTTTTCAGAAGGGCGATTACAATGAAACAGTTTTTAATGAAAAGCCGGTTGAACTCAAGTAGAATTCAATTATAGCGCACAATGGAGAATCTTTTCTTGAGAAGCATCACGTCCGAGCGTTCTTCAGGCGACCCTGATACACATGCATACAGAGCGAACATTACAGCAGTGCCTCCTGATACTAAAGGAGATGGGAACGCATGTCACCCATGTCTTACAGTTATGACACGAGAGGCAGGAAAGCACACTGTGGAGGAGGGTCCCATATACATTGGCAGGACAAAAGGCTCTCTTGTGTTTAGACGGCTTTGCCTGTCCACACTTACACAAAGAACTGTACATGTACACATACAGTATACAGTACTGCAAGAATTCCTTAGAGAAAGCATGTCACGTAATGGAGAAAAATTACATTCATTTAATGGAAAAAAAATTGTAAACACATTCTTGCTACATTTTACTGTAAAATATTACATATATGATGATAAAGTAAATCAAAAAGACAAAACAACTTGAAGATTGCTCTGATATCCCTCCATCAAACTGATTTTTTTTTATATATATCCACTTATATAAAATAGTTTTTAATAATTGTTTTTTAAACAGTATATGACTATTAAAACATTTAAAACTACCATAATGATAGATAGATAGATAGATAGATAGATAGATAGATAGATAGATAGATAGATAGATAGATAGATAGATAGATAATATTTTTAATAATTCATCTATGCATCTGAAACACTAAAACACAATCAAAACTGATTTTTTTTTAATTATTAAAATATTTTAATTAATTAATTAATTAATTTTGTTTATTTTAATATGTGAAAACCAGGGGGTGGACACGGTTCTACTGAGTTACTGTAAAGGGCCATTTTTAATATCTTCAAATGGCTATAACTTCTTTGAAATTAAATGTTAAAATTCATATCTTATCAGCACATTAAAATGCATCAGATTTATGTACCATGAATTATTTCCATTAATTTCATTAATTATATCCTTTAATGACATACAGTATAGTATAGCCTACACTATTAAATACTGTACAGTCATCAAAATGCCATCTCATACTGCCTGAGACACCATAACATATCCATCATCAGCTGAATATGGCTGTGTTTACATGTATATCATGAACACATTTCTAAAACGCTCAATCTTATCTCCACTCAGCTTGGAAAACAGCTAAAGGTTTGTGCATCGCATTGCAAAGTGTGGCATTGTTCAAGCTAACATTATTAAAACCATCCATTACAGCATGAAATAATAGACATGTATAAGTGGCAGTGATTTAGAGTCAGGCTTTGGATAAGAAAACTGAATTTTATTGGACATTTTTTTATTGGCATCTTCAAATGACTGATGTTTCCGTTCCAGCAGGTGTTCCGAAACATGACAGGCAGTTGTTTGTCTCGAAAGCATTTCTCTCCACAGCATGCGCTCTCATTTTAGAACTGCCCTTCACCCTACGCCACAAAAACACACAGATTCCAGGTATCTGACTGTGATGCTGTCCCCTGCGTTGCCTCCCTTCACAATAATTACACTAAACAAAACCCTCAATTCAAAGTCAAGCATGACAATCAAGTGTAAACAGTTTTTTTTTTTTAAATCAGTTTTGCAAGTTTTGTCTTATCGAGTAGGCTGGTGTGGCTTAGTGGCTTCATCTCAGAGCCAGAAATGTTACATTCATACCGTACCATTCATATCATTCAAAATAAATAAATTACTATAGGAACACTATGCAAATGCGGCGGTGAACGGATATGATAATCATAAAAATTGCAAAGTGCCACTGCATTACCATCAAATTACCATCAATATTATAATATAGAAGTGCCGAAATTCAGTGAAATTCATTATTTTTCCCTTGAGCAAGACACCTGGCTCCAGGGGAAACTGTAGTGCTTATAGTAAAAATGCTTGGTAAGTCACTTTGGATAAAATGTCAACCAGATGAAATATAAATATCAAGTAAAGTAAGGTAAGGTAATTGGCCATTCAAATGCACAAGTCTAAGGTGATTAAAAGCATTATAAGCAACATTATTAAAGTTAATCTTTTAAGAATGTACAGTAGATAGAATTGGACTGTGAAGCAAATATGAAAGGTTAGATTTCTTCCACTGAAGCAGAAAATGCTCTGTGGATCATTCTTAAAGGGATAGTTCACCCCAAAATGAAAATTTTATGTTTATCTGCTTACCCCCAGGGCATCCAAGATGTAGGTGACTTTGTTTCTTCAGTAGAACACAAATTATGATTTTTAAGTCCAACCGTTGCAGTCTATCAGTCGTATAATGCATGGCAATAGTAACAAAATCTATGAGAGTAAAAAAAACATGCACAGACAAATCCAAATTAAACCCTGCGGCTCATGACGACACACTGATGTCCTAAGACACGAAACGATCGGTTTGTGCGAGAAACCGAACAGTATTTATATAATTGTTTACCTCTAATACAGCACTATGTCCATCTTCTTTGGCCGAACGCACGGCATCCGGTGCGTGAGGTGTGTACGCGCTCTGGCGTAGTTTACGTTAATGGGTGTGTTGATATCCAGCCGAAGAGCAATCAACCATAACTTCAGGCGAGCAGGCTCAGAAGTTGGGAATACGTGGAAAGTCACCACTCCTGAATGAGTTTGCGCGAGAGAACGTAATCTTTTAGTTTTAAGTCTGTTTGAACAATCCGGATAAGCGCAAGTAAGTACCATTTTGATTAGCCGTCGTACCTACAACGACTGTGCACTATGTAACCAATGAGGGATGTATACACGCGAGAGATCACTTCCAGTGCTTGCGTAAACTACACCAGAGTGCGTACACACCTCACGCATCGGATGCCATGCGCGCGCTCAAGGAAGTTGGACATAGTGCTGTATTAGAGGTAAAAAAATTTATATAAATACTGTTCGGTTTCTCGCACAAACCGATCGTTTCGTGTCTTAGGACATCAATGTGTAGTCACGAGCCGCAGGGTTTAATTTGAATTTGTCTGTGCATGTTTTTTTTACTCTCATAGATTTTGTTACCATTGCCATGCATTATACGACTGATAGACTGCAACGGCTGGACTTAAAAATCATAATTTGTGTTCTACTGAAGAAACAAAGTCACCTACATCTTGGATGTCCTGGGGGTAAGCAGATAAACATAAAATTTTCATTTTGGGGTGAACTATCCCTTTAAATCATCATAGATCAGGTAGCACTTTATTTTACAGTCCTGTTCTTCATGTACATACAATTACAATAAATAGGTAATAACTAGGTACTAACCCTGAACCTACCCCTACCCCATGTAGTTACTTTATATTACCAGTACTTTCTTGGGTAAGTACACTGTAAGTACATGTAGGTACATGTACTGTAAAATAAAGTGCAACCGATCACAGATCATACCAATTTCATGCCAACGTTTGTGCAGTTCGAGGGCTGCTGTTTTCTGCAGCAAATGAAGGACATATTAAATACTGGGAGAGTCTCAATTTCATGCTAATTTTGCAGTCCAACTTTCAAATCATCATGCTGCTAATATCATTTGCAATGGGAAAAAAAAGAAAAGAAAATTTTTAATAAAAGCTCACTCTCAGACTTGGATTCCACTGTATATAAACTTTCTAGAAATCCACCACGGTCTCTTCACCACATGTAGTTTTAATGTGAACCTCAATATTCATATCCCAAAAAATACATGTAATTACCTCATACAATGCTCAGTTACTCACTACAAGAGCAGAATCTGCTTTGAATTAGTGCAGCTGCGTTGGTTAAATTGCAGGTTTAACATTTGATAAGCAGCTTGATTGTGCTCATTATACGTTGAGCGTGGAGGATCGTATTCCTGGTCCTTCTCTGCTATGAGCTGCTACCCCTGCAATCCAACAGCCGTGGGTGAAGAGCCACGAATCATTAACCTGCTCTGCTCATGACGATTATTCTGGATTTTTCTGCTACATTTCCTTGAAAATCTTCCCTAACTTCTTGGAGAGGATTTGTGAGAGGCCGAATAAATGTGTGAGAAATGCAGCTTCAGATTCGGATGGACAGACACATTGTAATGAGTCTTGCCTGCTCATGCTGCTGTCTCCTTCACAGTCTATCATATTGTTGTGTTGCTCGACATGAAGAGCACATCTGTTGCTCGTCGAACATCTGTACGCATTTGCATATTAATGAATAATTATGGTAATTTGATTGCCACTGACTCCTTGATTCCTGTGAAGTAAAATTCGTCTTGTGTGGCTGCCACGGGTGCATAAATGACCATTTTTGCTCTTCGATTGACTATCAATAAAGTGTTTTATATAGTGAGAGAAATTATAAAAATGTGATAAAGAAATTAATAAAATCTCTGACCCCCAATCTCTAAAATGTGATGTTCATGGAAAGAAGAACAAAACAAAGGGGAGAAAAAAGTACAGATCGACCAACTCAATTGTTTTGGGATTACAAAGACAATTAAACAACATCAACAACAACAACAATAATACAAATAATAATAATAATAATAATGAAAAATGTATATATATATATATATATATATATATATATACTGTATATACACGTACATGCACAGTGCCATGAAAAGGCTTTTACGGAGCATGTTTTTTTTTACATGCAAAAAAAAAAAAAAACATTTACTAATTCGTTCCCTTGATGTACTAAAACGGACACACAATTACTAATGCGTTCCCTCAATTTGCTAAATCGTGAGCACAATTTACTAATTAATTCTCTCGATTTATAAATTGTGTGCACAATTTAGCAAATCGAGGGAACGAATTAGTAAATCGTGCGCACAATTTATAAATCGAGGGAACGAAATAGTAAATCGTGCACACGATTTAGCCTACTATTTTTTTCCTGCATGCCATGTGCAGGGCTCCATAGGTTTTTGCCCTCTTCCTGTTTTTTTTGTTTTGTTTTTTTGCATATTTGTCACACTTAAAAGATTCAGATCATCAAACAAATTTTAATATTGCACAAAGATAATGCAAGTGTTACATATCCGGTCCATGAACTTCCGTCTGCTAGCCATCAGAGGTCACCCTTTCCATTTTTATTGACTCTCACACTACACACTGTTGCATATCACCCCGGACTACATATCCCATCATTCATTGCACTGATTGCACACAGTACTGATTGCACACAGCACTGATTGCACACAGCTGTTTCATATCACTCACTCACTATTTAACACTCCATCTCACTCCTTCTAACTGCCAAGTATTGTATGCGCTTATCGCCAGCAGTGATAGTTACTCTACAGAGCCCTCGTTAGCTGCCTAGCCTAGCCTTGTCTGTTTTCTCGGTTTCTGATCTTTGCTTGTTTTCCTGGATTTATCCCTTTAGTCTTGCCCTTTTGATTCTGTTCGCCGTTCGTTGACCTACGCTAGCCCTAGGATTATTCTTGTGTCTTGCCCGCCATATACCTGTTTGCCATTGTTCGACCCTGCCTGTGTTTCTGACCTCTCTGCTTTAATAAAGCTTGCACATGGATCCGCATGTCTCACGTCTTGTCAGCCCCGTAACAGAATACTTGGCCACACAAGGATCCAGCAGCTTTTCGGATGGACATTGGACAGGTATGGATACAGGAAGAATATTGTTAGCCCTTAGACAGGGCACACGATCGCTGGTGGGCTATATTCAAGAATATTTAGCAATCGCTCATTATTCAGATCTGCCGGACTGTGTTTTGATAGACTTTTTCTATGAAGGCGGCATTAATCAACCGCTAAAATCCAAACTCATTCACGAGGGTCCACGTTCATCTTTAAGTCAGTGTATGGACTATGCTTTGTTGATGGTTGGTTCAGCATTCACTGTGGGTATCGCGGAGGAACGCAATCCCGCACTCACTCATGTAATGGCGGCCACACTAGAGCACGCTCACAAAATGTCAGTGACAGCGGAGCACGCTCACAAGATGGCGGATACAACAGCACCCAGTCATGTCACAGCTGCCTATCTTGAGTCCAATCAAGTCACCATTGATCCTCCTGAGTCAAGTCAATTCACAGCAGATCTTCGTGAGGCAAGTCAAGTCACACCTGTTCTTCATGAGTCCAGTCAAGTCACAGCTAATCTCCCTGAGTTCAGTCAAGTCACGGTTCATTATTATGAGTCTAGTCTAGTCAGAGTTGATCTTCCTGAGTCGAGTCTAGTCACAGTTGATCTTCCGGAGTCGAGTCTAGTCACAGTTGATCTTCCTGAGTCGAGTCTAGTCACAGTTGATCTCCCTGAGTCGAGTCTAGTCACAGTTGATCGTCATGAGTCAAATCAAGTCACAGTTTGTTATCATGAGTCTAGTCATGTCACAGCTGATCTTCCTGAGTCGAGTCTAGTCACAGTTGTTCTTCAGGAGTCAAGTCAAAGCTGATCTTCCTGAGTTCAGTCAAGTCACAACTGATCTTCATGAGTCAAGTCAAGTCACAGTTGATCGTCATGAGTCAAGTCTAGTCCCAGCTGATCTTCATGAGGCAAGTCAAGTCACAGCTGATCTTCATGAGTCAAGTCAAGTCACAGCTGATCTTCATGAGTCAATTCAATTCATAACTGATCTTCATGACTCAAGTCAAGTCTCAGCTGATCTTCATGAGGCAAGTCAAGTCACAGCTGATCTTCATGATCTGCCAGAGCCTCGTCACATCTTAGCCATTTATCCAGAGCCTCGTCACGTCTCAGTTGTTCGTCCAGAGTCATGTCACGCCTCAGTTATTCATCCAGAGTCACGTCACATCACAGCTGATCATCCAGAGTCATGTCACGTCCTGTCTGTTACACCCAGATTATCTGGGTCAGTCCTTCGGTATCCCAGTCTGGTATCCAGTGTGAGGGATGCACCGCTGGTATCTGCACGCACAGCTGGTATCCCCAAACCCACTCACTCTAGCCCTCCTGTTCATGAACTCATTCCCCTGTCTGCAGCACTTCCCATATGGGGGGTTGCTTTATGGTGTATCTGGGCCGCGTACTCCACCGCCGACTTGCTAGAGGCAGCGGCACCGGCTACAACATCTCCAGAGGTGGTGGCTTATGCTGCAGAACCTCCCGAGGTAGCGGTGTCCGCTGCTGTGCTCCCAGAGGCCATGGTATCCGCTGCAGTCTCTTCAGAGGTGGCAGCGCATGCTGCAGAACCTCCCTAAATGGCGGTGCTCGCTTCAGCTCCTTGTGTGGTGGTGGCGCCCAGCAACGCACTTTCAGCCTGTCCTGTTCTGGCCAAGGAGGCCGCCTATGAACTCTCTGCCTGTTCTGTTCCGGCCAAGGAGGCCGTCTATGAACTCTCTGCCTGTTCTGTCACAGCTATAGAGGTCGTTTGCAAACTCCCTGCTTGTCCTGTCACCGCTATGGAGGCCGTCGGTGAACTCTCTGTCTGTCCTGTCTCGGCTAAGGAGGCCGTCTGTGAATCCTCGTCCTGCCCTGTCACGACTATGGAGGCCGTCTGTGAACCCTCTGCCTGTTCTGTCACAGCTAAAGAGGCCATTTGCGAACTCCCTGCTCGTCCTGTCACGGCTATGGAGGCTGTCTGGGAATCCTCATCCTGTCCTGTAACGGTTATGGAGGCCGTTTGTGAATACTTTGCTTGCTTTGTTTTCGGCCCAGGAGGTCATTTGTGAACTGTTGTCCTGTCCCGACCCAGCCAAGGAGGCTGCCTCTGAACGCTCAGCTTTGTCTATCAACCCCAATGTACTGTCTGTGTTGTCTGTCTCTGCTCTCTCGTTGTTACAGTCTCCGCCATGGTCTCCTGGTCAGTGTGATTCACCGGGGGGGGTTTCCTGTTCCTTCTGCTCCGCCGTGGTGGTCTGTCTGGCTCGGGTGGTTCTCTGCTCCGCCGTGGTGGTTCTCTGCCCCGCCATGGCGGTCTACTGTCTGGCTCTGGTGGTCTTCTACTCTGCCGTGGTGGTCTTCTGCCCCACCGTGGTGGTCTGCTGTCTGGCTCTGGTGGTTCCCTGCTCCACCCTGGCTCTCTGCTCCGCTGGTTCTGCCTCAATTCCCGATCTCTCCACTTCCATGTGGACCTGGCCCTCCATCCCTCCCCTGATCCCTTTAGTCTTGCCCTTTTGATTCTGTTCGCCGTTCTTTGACCTTCGCTAGCCCTAGGATTATTCTTGTGTCTTGCCGGCCATATACCTGTTTGCCATTGTTCGACCCTGCCTGCGTTTCTGACCTCTCTGCTTTAATAAAGCTTGCACATGGATCCGCATGTCTCCTGTCTTGTCAGCCCCGTAACAGCAAGTAAATACAAAATGCAGTTTTTAAATGATGATTTCATTTATTAAGAGAAAAAAGTTGTCCAAACCTACCTGGCCCTACGTGAAAAATGTATTGCCCCCTCCTGTTAAATCATGAAAGAACTGTGATTAATCATATTATTTTAGAAAGCCAAGTTAAATTTCACTAGCCACACGCAGGCCTGATTACTGCCAGACCTGTTGAATCAAGAAATCACTTAAAAAGAACCTGTCTGACAAAGTAAAGCATGCTTAAAGAGCAACACATCATGCCACAATCTAAAGAAATTCAAGAACAGATGAGAAACAAAATAGTTGACATGTATCATTCTGGAAAGTATTATAAAGCCATTTCTAAGGCTTTGGGACTCCAGTGAACCACGGTCAGAGCCATAATCTTCAAATGGAGAAAACTTGGAACAGTGGTGAACCTTCCCAGGAGTGGCCGGCCTAACTAAATTACTCCAAAAGCGCAACGACGACTCATCCAGGAGGTCATAAAAGAACCCAGAACAACATCTAAAGAACTGCAGGCCTCACTTGCCTCAATTAAGGTCATGATTCAACAATAAGAAAGAGACTGGGCAAAAACGGCATCCATGGGAGAGTTCCCAGGCAAAAGACATTGCTGACCAAAAAGAACACAAAGGCTCATCTCACGTTTGCCAAAAAATATCTTGATTATCCCCAAGACTTTTGGGCAAATATTCTGTGGACTGATGAGACAAAAGTTGAACTTTTTGGAAGATGTGTGTCCCGTTACATCTAGCGTAAAACCAACAGCATTTCAGAAAAAGAACATCATACTAACAGTCAAACATGGTGGTGGTAGTGTGATGGTCTGAGGCTGCTTTGCAGATTCAGGACCTGGACGACTTGCCATAATTGATGGAACCATGAATTCTGCACTCTATCAGAAAATCCTGAAGGAGAATGTCCGGCCGTCAGTTTGTGACCTCATGCTCAAGTACACTTGGGTTATGCAGCAGGACAATGATCCCAAACACACCAGCAAGTCCACCTCTGAATGGCTCAAGAAAACAAAATTAAGGTTTTGGAGTGGCCAAGTCAAATAATAATAGTAATAATAATAATTAGTTACATTTATATAGCGATTTTCTGGGTACTCAAAGCGCTTTTAACATGAAAGCGGGGGAATCTCCTCAACCACCACCAGTGTGCAGCATCCACCTGGATGATGCGATGGCAGCCATAGTGCTTCAGAATGCCCACCACACACCAGCTTATTGGTGGAGAGGAGACAGAGTGATGAAGCCAATCAGTGTATGGGGATGATTAGGAGGCCATGATGGTCAGAGGCCAATTGGCATATTTGGCCAGGATGCCGGGGTTATACCCCTACTCTTTTTCGAAGGACATCCTGGGATTTTTAATGACCACAGAGAGTCAGGACCTCGGTTTAACGTCTCATCCAAAGGATGGTGCTTTTTACAGTATAGTGTCCCCGTCACTATACTGGGGCGTTAGGACCCACACAGACTGCAGTGTGAGGACCCCCTGCTGGCCTCACTAACACCTCTTCCAGCAGCAATCTAGTTTTCTCAGGAGGTCTCCCATCCAGGTACTGACCAGGCTCAGCCCTGCTTAGCTTCAGTGAGCAACCAGTCTTGGGCTACAGGGTGATATGGCTGCTGGTACGTTCAAAGTTCGGACTTAAATCCGATTGAGATGCTGTGGCACAGCGATGTGAAAGACTCATTGCCAGCTATCTCAAATGCTTGATTGCAGTTGTTGGTGCAAAGGGTGGCACAATTAGATTTAGGGGGCAATTACTTTTTCATGTAGTGCCAGGCAGGTTTGGACAGCTTTTTTTCCTTAATAAATGAAATCATTATTTAAAAACTGCATTTTGTATTTACTCGGGTTATCTTTGTGTAATATTAAAATTAGTTTGATCTGAATCTTTTAAGTGTGACAAATATGCAAAAAATAAAAACAGGAAGGGGGCAAAAACCTTTTCACAGCACTGTGTGTGTGCGCGTGTGTGTGTGTGTGTGTGTATATATATATATATATATATATATATATATAAACTGTGCTCTGAAGATGAACGAAGGTCTTACGGGTTTAGAACAACATGAGGGTGAGAAATTAATGACAGAATTTTAACTATCCCTTTAAAATCATTGACAGCCCAAATACTATTAAACACAATATATAATAATATATTGTATTATTAATATTAGATATTTTTATTAAATATTATTAAAGTAACCGTTTAGTAAAATGCATAGTACAGATTGGCACAGTCATAAAAAGGACGCAATAGATTCTGCATAAGACTCCTGAGCGGTCACCACACAAGCTAATGTGACAACAGGCCAGTATTTCAACATGTCTGATTTTCAACATCTCTGGGTTTTCTTTGGCCTCTCTCTTTTAGGAATGATGGATGATACCAACTCCATCATCGGACATAGAGCTGTGCACAGTATGTCTAAATCAATCCCCCTGAGCTCTGAGACCCTGAGGGCACAGTGGCAGGCCTGAAACACCTTCAAATCACTCTGCATTAAAGCAACTTGAAATATTCTATTATAATGCAGCACAAATGCTTGAGCCAGTGTGAGCTGTACTTTAAATGGTAATGAGTTGAATTTATATAAAGGGGTTTCTTTCCTTTTTTTCCAAGGAGTCTTAGAGTACTCAAGACAAGCCAGAAAAGTAAGGTGAGTTCAACACCACAGTGAAAGTGAGGTAAAGAGTGATTTAGATGATTCAAAATGAAAGGATCAGTAGGGAGGCTGGATTTCAGCGGTTTGTTCAGAGGATTTTAGCCAGGAATCTGGGGTGAGCACCTGTACAATGTGGCACAAAAAGAAGTCCTCAGGTGGAATGCAACACACATGCTGGAATCTCATTAATGAACTTCTGTTCTTTCAGTTCACTACTAGATAAATCAAACAGATTCTCCAACAGAAAAACAGAAAAAATTATATATAATATAATACATTTCAGTTACAATGTTTAAATTATATTGTATGATTTTTCTATGCATATCCATGTATTTTTTTATAAATTAATTAGAACAAATTAATGTATTTAATATATTCAACCATTTATAATCTCATCTATCCATCCATCCATCCATCTATCTATCTATCTATCTATCTATCTAAAAATAACCTGAATAGAATATAATAGTTTCAATTACATTGTTTTTTACAATGTATATTAATGTATTTTTGAGTAAATAAATTAGGTTAAATTAATACAATTAATATAGTCCCCTCTTTCACGCTTTTTTATCCTCACTTTCATGATTTTGCATATTCAAACTGTGTCCATTTGATGCCAGTTTTTTACATAACATAAAAAAACTAAACAATAATTACAAATATTATGAATTATTAATGTATAATTTAAGATAATTTCTATGAATTACATTTTATGTATTCATGTGTATACAGTAGGAATGTTTGAATATGTTTGAAAAAAAAGGAACATATTTGGACAAAGGAATGAGTGTCATGTAATTGTAAATGTAAATCAAGCTGCAAATAAAATTAACTACTAATGAGGCTTGTCAAAAACTGCACCAAAAGAAATCAATATCACACGAAAGGGTGCAGAAAGATTGATCTTCACTGGAATTGCAGTTATTCACCGATCTCGTCTCTGATCTCATCAAGAAAAATGAGAATCCAGCCTGCCTAAGCTCTTCTAAACAGATTGCTGGAGCATATGGGCTGTATCGAATCCTATTGTACAGAAGAGAATCATGGGAATGTAGTCAGAACGAATCACAGGCTCATTCACACAAGCCAGTTACACTGCCTAAATGTGCCCCCACAATTCCATTCAGGCAGCGCAGAAAGCAATGTTCACTTCTTAAAACACCAACAAGACAGACGGAGACAGCGTGGCTGCCTTGCGCTCCGCAGACGACAAGAGAGACTGTGGTGGTGCAGTGACATATTTGCCTCTGAACATGCACACAGCTTGCTAGTTTGAGCCCTTGTCAGGTTGCTCTGTGATGTAGACGGTTTAATCCGCTCTTAATACTGGCTGCATTACGGTATTTCCCCTTAAACCAAGATAAGTATATCAGCAAAGGCAGGAGACGGACCTCCAGTCCAGGAATAACCCAGCTTGCCTCAATCATCCATCAAAACGGCAAAGTACAGCACACAGGGGAGACAACGTCCGCTCTAGTTAAGAAGCCAAGGCACTTAAAGGATTAGTTTGCCCAAAAATAAAAAAATCAGTCATTTGTACTCACCCTCATGTCATTCCAAACCCTTTCCTTCTTCTACGGAACACTAAAAAAAGATATTTTGAGGAAAGTACCGGTTGTTATTTACATTGAATTGCAGTTAACGTAAACTGGAATTCAAGCTTAGAATAGCCATAAAAGAATTATAATAATGGTTCATATGAGTCATGCTCAAAAGAATGAATTAATCACAAATCAGACATGAGTACTTCTCATGAAATGCCAAGAATAGTAGGGATTCGAGGGCTGCAATAGGATTGGGATCCCGCGGCACCCAACGCAAATCTCGTGGAACTGGGTGGTTTTACCTTTACTGCGGGCGAAAGTGAGTGGTCAAAAAAATATAGCAGGGTTCTGCCATCCCGCGATTTGCCACGTAAGAAGAATGATGGATTTACATAAACACTAGGCTTGTTGCGGTAATTGGTGTTACACAGTGTTTGGACATACACCGATTACATTACTTGTCCACCACCCACACTATTGTTTGTTTTTTATAGAAATAGACATAATTTACAGTATTTCTGTTGGAAAACATATGTTACAAAGAAAGCGTCTGCTCTGCTCCATACAGCCAGGGTTGCCAGGTCTGGGTGAAAAAACTTGCCCATGCCAGACAAAAACAACCATATCCTAAATATTAAAACTCAAAATATGTAATTTCCATACCTTATGAAATTCAGCAGGAGTGGGATTAAGAAAACAGTCCCACACAGGGCTCTAGTAGGGAAGCCAAAATTGCATAATAAAACCAACTATCATACTGTATAACTTCAGAAGACTTAGAATATGAATCATATGAAAACTTACACTACTTAGGAATACTTTTATACTTTTTTGCCATTTTGTAGCTTGACTGCCAAATTCCTAATTACTCCATTAAATTGAAAAGAGCGACCAGGATATTCTTCAAGTAGGTGGGGTTTTTTTAACTAGATGCTTTAATTTGTTATTATGTTAACTTCGACAGCCCTATATTCTACACAAGAGTATGGAAGACTGTTTCCTCTACTGATTAAAAAATTAAAGTAATTGCAACTTTTTATCTTGTAATTCTGACTTTTTTCTCTCAGAATTACATGATACAAACTTGCAATTTTGACTTTTTTGTCAGAATTGTGAGATATAAACTCGCAATTGCGAGTTATAAACTTAGAATTGCGAGATTATATCTCTCAATTCTGAATTTATAACTTGCAATTGTGAGTTTATATCATGCCATTCTGAGAAAAAATGGCAAGTTATTAAGTCAGAATTGAGATAAACTCGCAATTGCGAGAAAAAAATTCAGAATTGCAAGAAAGACACACGCAACTCTGAGAAAAAAAGTCAGAAATGCGAGTTTATATCTCACAATTCTGACTTTATTTCTTGCAATTCTGATTTTATAACTCGCAATTTCAAGTTTTTTATCCTGAAGTTTTATTCTGAAAAGGAGTTTTATTTTTTATTCAGTGGAGACATTTGAAATCTGATATTTTTTTTGCGCCTTTTTGACTGACAGAATATAATCGCCATTGGCTGATCTGCAGATACCAATTATTGGCCGATATGTCAGTGCATCCCTAATATATCTATTTATAACAATGAATATGTTTTATAACACCTAATATGTTAAGTGACCTATGTTTGTTAATAATTTTGTTAATGAAGGGTGTATATAGACTGCAACACTTGACACACAAATCTTCACAATCGGTGACAATCAACAAACGTAAGAAGATGAAACAAGAAATAGCTAACGACTTTTATGTAAGTAAATAACAAATACTAAAGAATATTTAAGGTGTGAGATTCCTTGAACTTAAGCACACATAAGAATGACACACACGCACACACCTACGTGACAGACTCTGCCTGACAGGAGACATAAGGTGGGAGATATGAACATCATGCCGGACAAGGGAGGAGACAGAATGAGCAAAGGAAGAACGACAGAGCGAGAAAGAGGGGCAGGAGATAAGATATGAGATAGACCCTGGTGAAGGTTGATCCCGTGGTGAGCTTTCACAAGCTACAGATGTTTCATTCACACTGACAGGACATCAAGCTATTAAAGTGGAACAAGATGCTCAAGTCCTCGCAAGGTGCCTTTGTGACACAAAATGTAAAAAAAAAAAAAAAAAAATCTAATTATGTAATATAAATAGCATTCATACAAAAGGAAGGATCTGTCAAGGCGATTAAAGCAAGGAACGCTAGAAAACATAACCCTTTATCACCTTTAACAAAGCTAGCTGATGTTCTCGGCACACGTGTTTACCTCAAAGATAGCCAGGTGGAGGTGGGTCGAAGCTTACCTGCGAGAGACCACCCTGTGGAGAATTTAATAAAGCGTGAAAAAGAGCGGCAGGGATTTGCACCTGCAAACAGTGGCAGATCTCCCCCCTCCGGACAAGGCCAACCTGTGCTGTTCTCAGATAAGAACTATCTGGCAGGTGCAAGCCGGCTGCATATCTCTACTCTCAGATGAGGTATAGTTGCCATACTGAGGGATGTGAAGGTGTGTACAGTGCATTGTAAGTCTAGAACAGAAAGAAACCACAACGCAGTACAAATTTATCTGACAACACAACCTGATCAGACATATTTCTAAAGGTGATTTCACATTTGAGGGGTTGGTGTGGGTTTATTTATTTTATTGATTTCCATGTAGTAGCAATCAATCTCTAGTTTAAATTAGTATATTTAAAATTTTAAAAGATTTAAAAATTCTTCCAAAAAAGAAAATTCTGTCATCAATTTCAACTGTTTGTCCATAGAATGAAAGTCAATGGGGTCAAAATGAAATATAAAATTTGGACCTCATTGACATTTATTTGTATGGAAAAACAGTTGAAAATTATATTATATATAGTTTATATTATATTATATTATATTATATATACACGCAAATGTTATCATTTATATTTATTAAATATTATATTCATTTCTTTCTCTATTATTTATTCAATAAATGTATTCTATTTATTTAGTTAAATTAGTATAGATAATACTAAAATGAAATGCCAAAAATTAAAATGAGGGTGCAAATACTGGCAGAATTTTCTTTTTTTGGGGTGAACTATCCCTTCAATATCTACAGAAAATGGAACACTGTGTGCTAAATAGAGTGTCTGATATGGTGCCATCCTTTTCAAAAGCAAAAAAGTTAAACTGCAGCTCCAGCTATTTTTTTGCTTGAAAACCTTGAAGGACTAAGAAAAAATATATTCGAGTCTTCGAAAGTGTCTGAAACTCTTGGTTTGGCCTTGGCTAGATGTCTTAACCAATTTAGCACGCATTGGACCTGTCAACAGAAAGAAAAGTACACCTTTTCTCTCTCACACCACATATATGAGGCACAAGCTAAAAGCCTTCTGTGTTTTGTGTGTATTATAATTTACTGTATAATAATAATAATAATTATTATTATTATTATTAATTATATGTGTTACAAGCTAAAAGCCATCTGTGTTTTGTATGTATTAGTGCCTGCCTTGCAATGGTCTATTTATCATTAATGGTGATGCTCATTTCAATTTTTTAAAAGGCTTCCAAGGAAGAATATTATAAGAAATAGGAATCATGATATTTTAAAGCACATATATCCAAATAAACCATACACGCACATAATATGGCACTTGCATCTGCTAACTGTAAATCAAGTTGTTGTTAATCATTTTTAATTCAATGCAAACTGCTATAGTTTGCACTCAACATGAAAACAGTTGACCCTGATTGAACTTTCACAATCCAGTCAACTCCAGACGGCTATAATTAAGTCTCCACCTACGTTTTTCTCATTAGATATTATTTTACTTTCATCAGTCACGTTATGAAATTAAAATGGTGTGAGAACCATATCATCGTTAATTTGCATGTTTCAATTTTAGGTGTTAAATAAAGGCTAAAGTGTCACGGTGCGTGCGGGGAGATGAAGCGAGGACTCAAGTGCAGGAGAAATGGTTTTATATTTTAATAATAAAAATGAAACAAAAACAAACTCAAACCACCCCGAGGGGGATAAACAGACAGGCAGGCCTAAAGTTGCACCACATGCAGACACGAAACACACAATGAGAAATGACGGATCAGCACAGGATGACAGACACAAGGAGAATAAATAGGAACAAAATGAGGAGGCTAACGAGGGAGACACAGGTGGAGCAACTTAAACTATAACGAGGTAACAAGATGGGAGGGGCAAGACAATAGACAGGAGAGAGCACATGGCAACAGACACACACAACACAAGCCATGTGTTCCCAGAACACAGTCATCTGGTGGCCCTCCTGGGCACACCCGCTGAAGACTGTGACATAAAGTGCTAAAAGGATGAGTTCACAGCAAATATTTATATGTCCAAAAATAGAAAAATCCTCAACAACCATGCATCCTCAGTTTCAAATGAAAAATATCAGTTACAAATTGTGTCCCATTTTATCATTTTAAAACAAATTATGTGAGATGGAATGGTTACAAAGAATAATAACTACAAAGAAAAAGGCATTTGTGAGTTCAATGCTCAAATGAATAGTTCTAAACTTATGTTATCACATCCAGCTGTCCATTCAAGACTGACTAAAATGAAAATATATATTTAAGTCTACTTTTACAATGTCTTTAAATGACTGAAGCATTTAGTCTGCGGATTTATAATTTTGCAACATTCATATGAACAGTTCACTTTTTAATGGTCTGTAAATTAATTTACAACATCTGTCTTTCTGAAATCATGCACCAACAAAGTTTGTACTCTTACATATTTTCTGAGCAAACGCAAAATGTTTTTAAAACAGTTCAGGTGTTCCTCTTTTTTAAATAGCAGTATAAAAACAATGATAATTTAAAAATGCTCTTTTGCATAAGATCACAGAATCCAACCAAGTCCAAATGGGAAAAAGATGAAAGGAAAATGCTTTTTTGCGAAACGCAAAGGTAGCCAAATACTACTGTGTGTGCAAATACCTCTGTGCACCTTTTTGTGTGTCCAGACTCTTCTCTTTTAGGAAAATAACAGTACGTTTCTGAGCACTTCTACTCTGACAAAAGGAGATCCGTAAGTCATGACGAGGTAAAGTGAGAGTATTTTAAGCGAAATGGCTATTACTCAGCCCGCAGGCCATGCACATAATGATGCACTGTTGTTTTCCTCTTAAACGTCCCTGGCCATATATTTGAAAAGTGACAAGTAGCATTTGCTGTTAGTCAGCGCGAGCCACTGTCAGCAAAACCACTGTGACACAATGCAGTGCTCTAAGCTGCTACTAAAGGCTCATTCGTTTCTCAATGGGTCCTAATTGTTAGACAATTAGGAGACAATTACGACTGTTTCAATTGAGTAATTAGAGCAACAAGTGTACCTTGAGTGTCATCTTAAAGAAACACCACATCCGCAGGTCCTACAGGAATGCATTTAAATCAAAGCTTAAGTGCGCACAAAAAAGCACAAAAGACAGAACTGGTAATTATGCTTAAATGCACGGGGAAGCAATAAAATCCAGCAGGCTAAGCACAATTGCACACAATTTGTACAGACGCACTAATGTCCAATGCCACATCGTTTGAGCAACAGCGTAAAAGCCTTCCGGCAAACAGAGCATTAGGCCTTAGGGCAAAAATAGAGACTGATTTAAAGGGTTTATGAAATTCTTATGCTTGACACACTGCTGTGACAAGACATTGTCATCATTAATGTCAGTGAGAGATATTGAGCTGACATCGCCGACAGTCTAAGCCCAGTTTATGGGTTAAAAATACCAAATTTTTGCATATTGATGGACAGATAGAGTTTAGGAGTGGCAGATATCAAAACATAATATGCACTGTGGAAATCGTCATGGGACAGTTTAAGGTTGATAATATTTCTTCGAGAAAATTTGCAGTGCATAATATTGTCATCTGACAGCATATTTTGTGGCAGTTTTGCACCTGTTAACTCACCGGGAAAAGTGAGGAAACAATTAAAGGTGATTTGGGGGTTAGGGGCAGTGAGTGACGTGTGTTAAACAGCTTTTATGGAAACTAGGTCACAATGCACCAAACCGCTCATACTTTTTAACAAACTACTGTATAAACACAGTTTGAACTGACTAGTCTAGACTGGTCATGACTCCGAAGCATTCCTAGTTAACTTAAATCCAAACTTCAAACATCATCTAGGGTCCAATGAAATCAGTTTAATTTTTTCCAGTTTTTTGGATTTATTTTTTCTCAGATTTTTTTTTCTTTCCTGGATTACATTTTAAATGTAATATTTAAATAACATTTTAATAATCAAAAAGCCTAATTAAAAGTCTAATTACCTAAATTACAAATTAACAACAATTTATTAAAAATGTAAGAAATATTACATTTTAGGGCCCTATAAATAGTTTTATTTTTTTCCCACAAATTTTGCGCTTTAATATTCACAGACACTTGTCAATTATTGTTAAAGGGGTCATACGATGCTTTTTTAAAGATCATTATTTTGTGTATTTGGTGTAACAGAATATGTTGTCATGCTTTAATGTTCAAAAAACACAGTATTTTTTCAAATACTGTACATTATTGTAGGTCCTCTATGCTCCGCCTCTCTCAAACGCTTCGTTTTCTACAAAGTCCCTCCTTCCGACAAGCGCAGTCTGCTCTGATTGGCCAGCTGACCCAGTCTCCACTGTGATGTGACCCTGTCTGTCTGTCTGTCTGTCTCTCTCTCTCTCTCTCTTTCTCACGCACGCACGCACACACGCACGCACACACAAGATGCGCTAAACTCTGCATTTGAACAGTCAATAGCAAATACTTAAACTAATAACAAAACAGTAGCTGATTCAGAAGCGCCAGATTGTCATAGCAAAGTCAGAATTACCTCCTCTCCTAGGTTCACGAAACGGTCGTCCATAAAATGCATTGCTGTTCTGTTGTAAGTAATCATAAAAATTCCTAAATGCATCTACTTTCGGAAGGCCAAATAAAGTGCTTTTGCTTTCGCCTAGAAACACACAGCGTCTCTCTGACATGCTGCTTCAACACTAACTGCGGTTACTGAAACCACGCCTTCTTTCTTTGCGTGCACATTTGGGCGCCATTATGCAAATATTTCCACATAGTGAGGTAGATATGTGGGGGCGTGTTAGAACGAGCCATTTTAGGGGGCATGGCAGTCTTAACTTTGATAAAGAATATCTCTTTTGTTTTGAGACTTCAGTCTTTGCAACTTCAGGGATCTTATCTATGCACAATCAACTTGTAACACTCCAAAGAGAAAGGAAAACTTGAAATCGCCTCATATGACCCCAAAAACTACAAATGAAAATTAAATTTAAACATTTTTATTACCAGAAATAACAATAATCACCAACATAATAAGAGCTAACATAAAATGTATACAAAAGACACATTTTCATGACCAAAACTAATTAAAACATGACAAATGCCAGTATGTAGTAAATGCACTAGATATTACTAAAACATTTATGGTATCAGTTAACACATTAAGTTTAGCAGCCCTAAAATACTAAAATTTAAATAAAAATTATATATATAGAATAACTACAACTAAACTGAAACTAGAAAACACCAAATAAAGGCAAATAAATAAATAAAAACTATACCCATTCCTTTGATATTACCAGTTTATTACCGGGTTTGTAAGCATCCTATTTCATAGGTACTTTGCTTTCCAAAAACAAAGCAGATTTGAGTCACACACAAAAAAAACAGGTCTTGTTTTTATCTGAATTGACTGGATAATCACAGGTAGGCAGTGGAAGTTTTCTTTAGAATAATGTGCATTGAGCTAAGGGGTTAACCGTTCAAAAAAAATACCAGGAATGTGTATTAAAACAGTAAATCAAGACTATTTCAATTTTCAATTTCATATTGACTTTATTGGAGTCAATGACATTCTGATTACTGAACAGTCCTATCACTGCTCCACAACAGTAAAGGATAAAAACGAACTTGTCTTCTCTTTAATGTTATATAAAGACAACCACGCAGACAGAATTGTTCTGACCTCTCTCCCTCCCACCGGGATTGAACCGACCCTCGTGCTCAAAAAAAAAAAAAGGAAAGAAAATCAATGAGGGTGGCAGTGTAGCTATCAGCCTTGGAATCTGAAGGGTGAATATCCAGAGTATGTGAAACAGATGTGATATTGGTGTGCAAACGCTGGAGGACAGTGTCAGGTCAGTCCCCCGTGGGGAAAGTGACCTCATACTGACAGCAGTCACGGTCGAGTGTCCTGCAAACGGAGAAGGACAACAGAGTCAGAGCACAAATTAGACTAAGATGACTGCAAGAACTCGAGCAGAATTACACAGCAGAATAATAATGACACCAAACGCACACATGCTTTGAAGCACAGGCCAAATAGATGAGCGTTGCTACTCTTTGGTACACATAATGTGTCTTTCTTAGCTGAACTAAATGAGGAGAGTCTTGTATTGGACACTGTACAAAAGGCAAAAAACATTCAGATACTGAGACAAATCAAAGCTGTAGACATTTACACGTATTCTAGTTGCCACAGGCCCCCATGAACCGACTGTCTTCACTTCTAATCTAGTATGACTGATAATCATGCCGGGATTTAAAGGTATTACATACGCAGTATGATTCCAATAAAGTCTACAGGCCTGGACAAAAGAAAAGACATTAATAATCAATCTATTCTACTACCTATGAAAAGCATGAGCTGTTCAGCTGACAATTTTGATGTTCTAAATCCATTACAGAAGCACTTAATCTGGATTTATCCTTCAGTGTGGGACATGTGAGAAGTTCTCTGAAAAAAATGGTAACAAATTAACTGGCTTTATTCAAATTAGAAATATTTAAACATCACTGAATCAACTTTAATACATTGATTTATACAATATATATATATATATATATATATATATACACACACACACACACACACACACACACACACACACACAAGTATATAATTATTTTTTTATCAGTCAAATGAGGTAGAAGTAGCTCTAGAAGGTGTTAATTGTCAAAAACAAAAAAGACTAGGAATGTATTAAGACCATAAACTGGGTCGATTTTAATTTCAAATGAACTTTTAATGAAAACACTGATATTCTGAAGTTCTATCACTGCTTCACAACACTCATAAAAATGTTTCTGAAGACTTGTACAGCACAAGTATGAACCATTTTCAAGGTGCTTTTTGTCATTTCTGAAGCTCAACAATCCCAGTTCTCATTCACTTTATTTTTATGGAAAAGAAATATAGGTTGGACAATCTGTCGAATGTCCTTTTGTGCTTCTCAGAAAAAAAAGCATGACAATGAGTAAATGATGACAGAATTTTCATTTTGACTTTTCAAAAAGAAAAAGAAAAAAGAAAAACTAATTTATTCCTCCAAGAGACTAGAACAAAAAAGAAGCATAAATGTGAAATTGAGAATGACAGCACCAATCTGAAATCTGTTTCATATGACACTGCAGTACTTTATGAAAAGTGTGTTGTGTGTGTGTGTGTGTGATGGAAGTTACATAAAATGGTGCATTACTGTAAATGTAAGCATCCTCATTTCCATCTACGTAACGTCCTACTGCAAAAAATAAAAAGGAATAATTAGGATATAGAAGCTATAGAAGACCCAGATCCAGATATGTTTATAGATAAAAGATGGCTGTGTCAAAATTTGTGATTTCTCAGATCGTAGATATTGATGAGAATCTGAATTCCTTTGGGTAGATGAAAGAATTCGCGAGTGGCATACATGAAATACAGGCCATTAATTTCTAAGTTGACAGCGTCTGATCCTTTTGCAGGCTGTCTGCTTCCAGTCCATCTCAAGACACTCTCCAAAGCCTCCCAAGCCTCTCATTTTGAAACATCTCCTATTTCAAATTCTTTCAACTTCTGCAGTATCAAACAGAAGGGTTTAGACCAGTTTCAGGTTCAGACTGCTACACGACATGACTCTGGAAAAGTACAATATATTTTGAATTAAATTTTCCATGTTTTAGTCATTATGATCTATATACAATTTCAATAGCTTTGTGAGTCTAAAACTAAATACAGAAGAATTCTGCAATGTTACTACACCATACAAAACAAACACATGGTAATTCTATTGAACAAATTAGTACATTAATCTAAAACAATACAACAATCATTGAATGATAATGAAATAACTTTTCTTTTCCAAATTGTAGGCTGTTGCTAGACATAGAAACATAATCTGAACTACACTTTGATGTGTATGGATAGTTTCATTAAGTTTTAGAGAACAATCCACTCAATGGGACATCCTGTGCCATGGGGCGGGCCTATTTGTCACCTGTCTTCCTCGGGCAGGCCTGTGAAACAGCGACAACCCTCCCAAACTGCTTTTATCAAACTGGGAAGAAGAAGCAGCAAGAGAGAGAGCGAGAGAGAGCAAGAGAGAGAGATGTATTATACTCTAAGGTCATTTTGGCATCAGCCCCATGAGGAGATTGCTGTGGACAAATTGGTAGTCCAGCCGTGTGAGAGTGTGTTCCAAAAGCTGACTCTAAAAGCACTACAGAAAATAGCCACTTGTCTCCCAACAACACAAACTTTCGGTAAATAGCATTTTTCATCAGTCTAGCTGATGACAACAGTTGCGTCATTCTGAAATTCAGCAGTGCATCAGCAGGCGACAATTCTTGACTCTACAGTTCAAGAAGCGTCATGTCTGTGGAAAACTATGAGATGTTACAGTCTCAGACAAACCATGCGTAGTCTGGTTACTGACTGTCGGATGCATATTGCACACAAAAATGGAAAGCACTTCTCATTGGGTCAAGCCAAAATCTTATTGTGTTTTTTTTTAACAAAAATACTGTCTGCAAAGTATGGAGTTTTTACACAGAATTTTTTTTATTTGTTTTGCTACATGCTAATGAATTGCTAAACAAATAAGTGGAAATACTATAGTACATGAATATGATAATCATCTAAGCAGCACTTTTTAGAAACAGAATGTACTCAGAGTTAACAGAGATAAAACTGCCATTATTCTGTATAGATTGTTTGCACAATACAAAGCAAACAAACCTCTTTCCTAAATCTTCAGTTTGCCCTCAGTGTCTTAAGGGAAATGGCTTAAAATTCAGTCTGGTGCCAAATAAATGAATCAGAGAGACAGTGGCATTAGGAGGCTGGAAAAGATGTTATCACCTCAAACTGGGAGCGATAGACCACTGAACATTATGCTAGTACTGGGGAGGTAATAATGGCAAAAAAGGCAGAGCCATAAATTTGATTAAGCTAGACAACATTAGTGAGGTCCTTTAATATCTAAAAAAGTCATTGTAATGTCTGGAAAAAATAAGAGCAAAAGCAAAATGTTTTTTTATTAATAGAAGTGTTAAAAAAAAATCAATGGCAGCTACGGTACATAGTTATGGTCATCCATAATAACTCTGTATATAGTTTTATATATACAGCATATTGTATATATTATAAAATAAAAATTTTCAACACGCGTGTGTGTGTGTGTAATTGTATAATATATACAATACTGTATTGCATATATATATGCGTAATGTTATCGTGATTAAATAGCAATTACTTTACCAGTGGAAGTGGAAGTTTCTGCTCAGACATTAAAATATTCAAAAATATGCATGCTATAATCTAAAACAATATTTTTTCATAACACTTTTGCAAAAGCGACAGGCTTAGGACGTTAAAGTTTATGACCTGCCTACAATTCTCAACTGTCAAAATGCAGGAACCCCCGCACATATTAGAAATGCACAGAACACTTCCAAAATGCCATGCTGCAATGTTTCACCAACAAAACAGCTGAAAAGAGAAAATTAAAACACCCTCCTTCTGACAGCAATGTGGAACAAGCTAATTGTGGAAAAATATGAATGCTATTTGTCAAACATTGTATTACGGGCATGTCATGTCCCTGAACTGCCCCCTAAAAATGTCTTTATTAGTTTGGTTATGAGAAGCAGAGCTCTGTGATGGATCACTCAATCTATCTAATTCAGTTGTGTGAGCAAGAGTAATGGCAAGCCCAAAAGCCACATCATTTTCTAGCTCATCCCACCAGCTACCTGGGGAGGAAATGCACTATAACAGCACAATAGCTCATCCAGTGTGACGCCTCAATGAATGCAAATGCATTGCTTAATTCCTATTAAAGAGTTAGATGGAACATGAAAGCCTAATGAAGCTTTTGTTTTAATATGATACTTGATTGAGCAGACAGATTAGGAGTCAACTTAAGTCAGAAGACTATATTAAAAAATAAATAAAATGGCTTGTTAGCGATAATATAATTGCAAGCTTAACCATTTTTAATTAAAAAAAATAATAATAATTTGCTCATAACATTATGAGGGGGCTCCCCTGCTCCCTAGGTTCCAGTTAAACTGTACTTTGGTAGTAGTTTTCTTGCTAATTTCATATTATATTTTGCTGTTCATAAACCTGACTTATTTTTTTTTTTGGCATTCAAGTCAAGTCTTGAGTCAATTTTAGGGATACACTGATAAGTTCTGAATAGTATTTTCAAGTTATGGCCAATAACCAACACATTTCTGATTCTAAAAATTTTCATTATATTTAAATAAACAAAAAAAACTGTAAATAAATACATAAAATAAAATAATATAATGTTTTAAATTCTACAAGCATTTAATAAGCTTGCACACCAAATAAGTATGCACAATTAATATCAAATACATAAACATATAATCACAAGATTTTTTAAATGTTTTTGAAAGATGTTTATTATGCTTACCAAGAATGCATTTATTTGATCAAAAGTTCAGTATATATTCTATACATATACATATATATATATATATATATATATA
>NW_015505186.1:583556-616656 GCF_001515645.1 Sinocyclocheilus grahami | reverse complement strand
CTTTATATCTTTATATTTTTATATATATATATATATATATATATATATATATATATATATATATATATATATATATATTAATTTTATTTAAATGTATTTTACATTTATTTAAAAATATTTTTATTGTAATTTATTCTTATGGCAAATGTACATTTTCAGCATCATTACTCCAGTCTTCAGTATCACATGATCCTTCAGAAATCATTTTAATAATCTGATTTGGTTCCCAAAATTTTTTTTTTATAATCATCACAGTTATATTTTAATATTCAGTGTCTCAGAGTTTCCATTTATGAAAGACACCACAACGAGTGCGTATACGTATGTGACTATTTGCGAACACTTGGTTTGTATTCAACAGGAGAGTGTGTTTCTGTGCTATCAAACAAGTTTTGACTATTGTGACATGTAATGATACAGTATGCCAGCAGCAAGGACGGTTCGAGGCAATCTGCAACTCTAGGCAGGGCCTAAATTCTTAATGATTTCGATCTGATTATATTCAAATTTGAGATGTCTATATATAGACTATGTGATTAACAGAGAAGACACAAAGGGCATGGTGGAGTCAGGTTCGATTAAGTATCAGCTGGTTCCCCTCTGCGAGGAGCAGCGGCGCTGGCAGGGTTATCAGCACGCGGCCCTCTGCATTTCAGCACGTCTGTGAGATAAGTTTAGGTCGTGACAAATGAAATGCGGCAGAGGGGGAAGGGAGAGAGAATGAGAGACAGAAAGCGAGAGTTTACCTGCTCCAGTATCTACACTGACTGTAGTGGAAGCACTTGCTCATGCACACATCACAAACTCTGAGGAGGAAAAAAGTGTCACATGCTCGTCACAAAATGCACAGAGCCGCACCAGACACAGCGTATCGGTGTTATAGCTGTTCCAAGTGTCTAAAGATGAAAGTATCCGATTATATATCCTCAAACAGCAGGTGACAGCTTGCTGCAGTGCCAAGTGAAGAATCGCTGTAAACATTTCTTCCAATATGTTTGTTCGGAATCCAAATGTGACTTCGACAAACAGTCTTTCGTGAATAAAGTGCCAATTAAAGGAGGACGCAGAGCTGAAAATATCTTGTAATTAGGGAGAGGCTGTACAGGTAGCTCACAGATCAGTTATCACCAGAGACAGTGTCAGGAGTAGAGAGAGCACGCGCTGAAAAATAAAAGGAAAATATCAAAACAGTCGATACGGCAGCTCTAGGTACATAAATCACGCCAATCAGTTAAAACAGCTAGTCGCATTAATTCATTTTTGATTAGCAATGACCACCCTAGAAAATACAACACAAAAAAGCACAAAAAGAAGGAACACAATAATATATATTATTAATATATGTGTCCCTGGTCCACAAAACCCGTCATAAGGGTACATTTTGCATCTGAAAGCTGAATAAATAAGCTTTTCATTGATATATGTTTTTTTAGGATAGGACAATATATGGCCGAGATACAACTATTTGAAAATCTGGAATCGAAGGGTTCAAAAAAAAAAAAAAAAAAATCACAATATTGAGAAAATCGCCTTTAAAGCTGTCCAAATGAAGTCCTTAGAAATGTATATTACTAATCAAAAATTACGTTTTAATATATTTACGGTAAGAAATAAAAAAAATATTTTCATGGAACATGATCTTTACTTAATATCCTAATGTTTTTTTGGCATAAAAGAAAAATCAATAATTTTGACCCATACAATGTATTTTTGGCTACTGCTACAAATATACCTGTGCTACTTAAGACTGGTTTTGTGGTCTAGAGTCACATATACTATTTAATATTAGAGTTGTTATAAATTAAAATATTTATAATTAATATAATAAATACAAAAAAATGTATATATATATATAGAGAGAGAGAGAGAGAGAGAGTATACACAGATACATATACAGGTGCGTCTCAAAAAATTAGAATATCGAGAAAAAGTTATTTTTTTGTTAACATTTCAAAAAGTGAAACTTTCATATATTCTAGATTCATTACATGTAAGTAAAACATTTCAAAAGTTTTTTTTTATATATATATAAAAAAGTTAATAATAGATCAAAGTAAATTTTGCATTTCATTTGGAAATCAAGGTCTGGAGTCTGGAGGAAGACTGAGGAGGCACAGAATCCAAGCCGCTTGAAGTCCAGTGTGAAGTTTCCGAAGTTAGTGATGATTTGGGGTGCCGTGACGTCTGCTGGTGTTGGTCCATTGTGTTTTATCAAGTCAATGCAGCCGTCTATCAGGAGATTTTGGAGCACTTTATGCTTTCATCTGCTGACAAGCTTTATGGAGATACTGATTTCCTTTTCCAGCAGGACTTAGCAACTGCCCACAGTGCCAAAACCAACCACTTCCAAGTGGTTTGCTGACCATGATATTACTGTGCTTGATTGGCCAGCCAACATGCCTGACCTGAACCCCATATGGAATCTATGGGATATTTTCAAGAGAAAGATGAGAAACAGACGAGCTGAAGACTCAATAGTGCCTCAGCAGTGCCACAGGCTGATTGATTCCATGCTACACCTCACTGATGCTGTCATTTGTGCTAAAGGAGCCCCGACCAAGTATTGAGTGCATAAATGAACATACTTTAACTTTTCTGTTTTGCAAATCTTTTTTTTGATTGATCTTAGGAAATATTCTAATATTTATAGATAGATAGATAGATAGATAGATAGATAGATAGATAGATAGATATTAGTTTAGTTTTTTAATTTAGTTTTACCATTATAAAAATAAATTACATTTTAAAATATATTAAAGCAGAAAATTGTAGTTTTTAAATTGTAATAATATATTTCATAAAATAAATTTTTTCACTACATTTTTGATCAAATAAACGCAGCCTTGGTGAGCACAAGATAGGTCTTAAAATTATTAAAAGCAATTCATATATTAAAAAGTTTCTGATAGTTACTAATGTGTTCTGAATCTATGTTTCACTGAAAGTGGCCTTAGATTCATATTATGTGATCATCAATCAGAGTAGGGACAGCTCAGTCCATGTAGCTCTGCACCATGTTATTTTTAAGGTGGGCAGCAGTGGAGTCTGTCACATGTCACCGTGAGTGACAGCTGTCTCATCCATTGCCTGTCTGTGAGTTTAGCCCTGGCTGTTATATGCATCTGCCTCTCTAAATCCACCCTCATTTATTAATCTCGTTACAAACTCGTGAAACCTAAAGCAGCCAATAAATTGTCCCTAGCACATCAGACCTAAATCACAGCAGTTTTATAGAATGTAATGCCTTGTTATAGCTTATGATACAAGAAACCTGTCTGGGAAAAAATCTAAACTGAACAAATCAAGGCTTAGCAGTTATGATGGTCTCTGTAAATAGAGGGTCAGTAATTCAAGAGTTTATATGTTCTCTCTGGCTATGTTGTCTTGGAAGCAAAGTGCAAAAAAATTAGTGACAGGACCACTGTGTGGGCTAAATTGCCAACCTCTACGCTGTTAAAAATCATTGTAAGAGCATTAAGTTCCTCAAGGACCTGGCGCCCCAGGACCTATAGAAAATGAGCCAATCGTGTGCCTCAAAGAATGGAACTCCACCAGTGCCTCTCATGAGGCAGGAGGCAGCGCCAGTTGTTATGACAGATTAGCCAGCAGAGACTTAAATCACCGGCTAATGGGCCTGTTATGGAGGGACTGGAGCGGTGCATCTGGCACCACATGCAGCTCGTGAGCTGCGTCATCTGTTACAATCTGCAAGTAGCCATGTGGAGATCTTCCGCACACCCGGATTCTGATTCACAGAGGCGGAGACGGCTGCCGTGGCGAGGGAGCGCGAGGAAGGGCGATAAAAGTGATTTAAAAGTTTCGATCTGGCCAGGTGCAGCTTTTCACCCACTATGCTTTTGCGCTGATAGCTACGTCCAAATGATTCACAGTTTGGGGAGAGCAGTTCTGGCAGAAGGACAAAGTCGGAGTTGTGAATGAATCACTGGGTGACAAAACACTGAAGAAGTTTTGACTATATAAATGGCCTGTGTAAAAAATAGCACCTAGTGAAGCAATGCAGTTAAAAGTAGCATTTTGCCTATTCAGACAGGTCAAGTCTGAACGAATGTGAACATACAGGTGACTCAAGCCAAGAAATTACACTCTGCAGGCGTTTATTAAAGTTAATGGCTTCTGAGGCCGAGACGGAATACAAAGTTGTCGTAGGGTGAAGCACAGTTCATGACTTCCTCACGGTAACTGATTCATTACAGTGCCTAATCTTTCAAAACGACTGACGCATTATGTAATCACAAAACCTTAACTATCAGCATAAAGGCTTATAAAAAGCTGTACAACTCAAAGTTATTTTGCACTTGACCGTCTCTGAGTACTTGAAGAGGATGGCTTTTGTTGACGAATGTCACGTTTTAATCTTGTCCTCGGATCCATTTGTCTCCACATGACTGGCATTAAAATAAGCGCTCTTGACATGTTTTGGGGTTAGCTATCCTCACTGGACTAATGGAAGTAGTTATTCTGAGAATATGCATGTGTGCTATTTTAAAATATCCCACTGTGGTGGTGAGCTGGATACTTCAAGGCAAGAGTAGCAGAATCCCTTTAAACACTTTCAGAGAAAAAAAAGGAGAAGGAGATTATAAAATTAACTGTTAAATTTAAAATATTTAACAATATTAACTTAATATTTAATAACTAAAATATTAAAATGATGGACTTAATTAAATAATTCAAAATAAAACAAATTTAAACAAATAATTTTAGATTAAAATAAAAATAAAATGGCATTATTCCATTCAATAATTCTAAACAAAACATTAAAAACTTTTCTTTTTTTTTTGAAAGGGGTGAGTTAAGCCTTAACGGAAATGTTACGCCCCTTACCATATTGTTTGGCTTAACTTGACCCTAGCGAGGGGTAAATTGAGCCTAGGAAGAGGGTAAGTTGAGCCACAGGGAGATAAACTGTGGCCCTGATTATGGTGAAGTAAAACTGATCATGCTATATCAAAAAAAATTCAATAAAAAAATGACTTATTAAAATCTATGTGTGAGCCTTGTGAAGTCCAAGACACTCGGTTAGGCTCCAGCTCGAATAAGGACAAAGAGGTCTGGATAATACAGTGGATGGATCGATGACTTCTTAAAAGTTTTATTTAAAGATACAGTTTGTAACTTTGAAGGCATTTTTAAGATTATTCAAATTGAAGGAAGGAAGGAAGGAAGGCTGGAAGGATAGAAGGATGGATGGATGGATGGCAAGTGACCTTACAGAACTGGGCTAATATACTCAATATCCCACTTATAAATGTTGCAGGGAAATATAACTATCATAAAAACTTAAATGGCCAATTTACATAAACAAGGCCGTTTAAAAAATTTACAAAACCAAGATCAAAACAAAGAATAAAATAAAAAACGTTTGGTCTAAAATTAATGAAATATAACAACGAAATACAGTAAAATAATACTTTATAATCATAAAAATGGTGAGTCACTGGCTCAACTTACCCCAGGGCTTTTGGCTCAAATTACCCCACACCTACCATTTTAACAAACATGCATCATGCAGCAGTTTAGAGCTAACAGTATAGCCTCATAACTTACTAAAGCACAAACACGACTGTGACATTTTTTTCAGATTTGTTTGTAATCGTTCAGACACAAGAAGCATTTCAAAACGTCCTTGAAAATAAAAAAAACACTGAACAGCAAAAAAAAGAAAGAAAAAAGTGTTTTGAATATAAATGTAATTATTAATTATCCCATGGTCCTCTCTCCATGACAGGGTGAGTAACTCTCAATGCCAGGGTATTGCTATGTGGTGTTAAAGTGGTTTAATACCGGCCCAAATAAAAAAAGTCTAACCCTCAATTTTCCATGATATTCTGGTCTCTATGGCTCGAGTGCATCTTTCTATAAGTGAATGTGATTTTTTATTTTATTCTTCCACAAGGTGATAATTGTAAGTCTGTCACTTCAAAAGGTACTGGTACACCTCACCTCAACAAAATGCACAGTTTGAGCTATCATTCATATCCATAGCACAAACTTTACTCTTAAGGTTAAGAATGAGCAATGGTAGGCCAATAAATACATAATGCAATTTGACAGTTAATAATTTAACACTCAAAAATGAAACAATGAAAAATCTATATCAAAGTCAACAAAAAATTTTGAAAACCAGAGGGCATTCAGGAGCGCTAAAGCGTGACTATATTCTGTCAGAGAGTTACTGCTACTACTGATATGTATTCTGACCCAATGAGTAGCACACTGCCACTCTTCAAACCAAGAACAGGTTGAGGTCGAGTAGAGCTCTTTCTTCACAGTTTAATAGGAAAGCGGAAAATATTCCTCGTGTTAGCGCTGTTCAGTGGACACAGCGTTTAGAGATGGGATGTAGAGAAATGGATGAGCTCTATCAAAGAGAGAGAGAGAGAAGGTCAGGACGGTGTCAAGCAGTCAATCTATCAGACAAGCAGGAGGAGGGATGCTCATTCCCACTTCTTCACCGCATACATTCTTATTTGAACAAGAAAATGCCCCGTAAGACCTGGCCATGATTGGCCATTAATCTGTCACACTGTCCTGATGAGATGGATCGCTAATGCTACAATGCTGCCATCTTATCCAATGGGTACACAAAAAGCAAGAAAATCAAACAAGAATCCAATAAGCAGTAAAGACTGTCAGTAAAGATTAAATGACTGTAACGAAGCTTAAGTGTTAATAAGTCTTATTAATTATTCTTTGCTTTCGGTGTCCCGAACGCTTAAGGCATACACTTAAAATGAAGATGGAGAGAAAGGGCACAGCACAGGGCGGCTGTCCAAGGATCTCTGGAGCTGACTGAGGTTAAATATTGTGCTTAAGGACATAACACCACTCCAGAAAGTTACCACAAGTGGGATTTAAGGCAGAAACCTTCATGATAATAGTGTAGAACTTTAACCTACCATTCCACTGGCACCACATAATATATTAGAAATTAAAAATGACTATACAACCACTTTACAGTTTCATACTGTACAAAATTATTAAATTATATATAATATAAGTTTCACTATATATATATATATATATGTTAATAATATAATATAATTATATGAAATTCTGTGTAAACTGAAAAAAATTGTGCAAAACCTAACCCTAACATTTTTTTTTGCATTTTCTTAGCATTTATTTAAAATATAAATATTTTGTAACATTATTATAATAATAATAATTATGCATTTAGCAGACGCTTTTATCTAAAGCGACTTACAGTGCATTCAGGTTATACATTTTTTTACCAGTATGTGTGTTCCCTGGGAATCGAACCCACGACCTTTTGCGCTGCTAACGCAATGCTCTACCACTGTCACATTATTAAAAATAAAAATACAAAATTAAATAAAAAGATCCCAAACTACTAAACCCAAACGTTTGAGTAATAATGTATATATCATCACCCAAGTATAGCTAGATTTTCTTGATAACACTTCTACAGTAACTTCCATTAAAAACATTAAAATCACTACAGTACTTAAGGCTCAACAATAACTTACAAAGTTTCTTTGCTTTCTCTGTATCTTCTCCATGGACCCCCTGAAGGTAATTTCCTGATCTGTGAACCCCTGGTTGAAAACCCACAGAAATTTAAGAAAAATCCATGTTTTATGTATCTTCTCCAAAGACCCCCTAGTGAACCTTCAGGGACCATGACGGATTAAACACGCTGTTGATATTTATGCAGATTGCAGCCTTTTTCTTCTTTCACCCCACTTATACATCAACTGTAATGTGTACACTGGATAATCTCTCTCACTTTAGAGCAATTTACAGCAGTGTTGGGAATAATTTGTACAAAGCGTCAAGTTGCCAATTGAATCTAAATTCATTATTTCTCTGCTTTTTCCTCAGATGTCACCAGGTCGTGTACATATATTGCACAGCCCACCTAAGTGGATGGCATCTTGTTTTGTGGTTCTGGACAACTGTTGGAGAACTGGCCTGTGCTGGAGGGGACGTCGGTGCAAGGCTGTTGTTCATCATCCTGCACAATCCAAAGGGAGAAGGAGAATAAATGAGCACTCTGAGACCATGTCCCCATACACCCTGTTGAAAAATGCCACTGCGAGACCTCAAGGAAATCAAACAGCCCCTTAAGCTGTGATCGCAAGTGAACAGTTGGACACTGCCATTTTGTCTGTGCAAGATAAATGAGCGAGCGCACATCTTATATTATTTGTGAACATCTGTGCTGTTTAGACTTCCTCAAGGGAACTTCTCCTCATAAAATATGCAGGAAGAGCAGCTCTACTTCTCTACTGCAACTTCCTATTGTAACGGTTCATGGATCTTCATGTTCACTCACTCATTCATTTATTGTGTTTATTTTAATATTTGTTTGGCAGAACCATTTCATTATTAAGAGTAAACATAAAGCACATCCTGTTATTCAGTATGATGCAACAGCATTGTAATACAGCCAATGCGATTGCTGATTCCTGGAAGGATTTATGTTAAGAAACAAATCTCTGAATACAATATAATATATCTCCATAAATAATTTTGCATCCAGGGAGCATATCTTGACAAAGCTGGAAAGTTTCATACAGAAAAGTTATAAAATCAGGCATGTGATTATGAAAACATATTGTGGCCTGCAGATATATGTGCTGCATAAAGATTCTGCCACTCACGCCATGATCGACCAAAAAAAAAAAAAAAAAAACCCAGGATGCTATTAGGAAAATGGAGATGAGCTCAGAATAAAAAATTATGGATTACTGGAGCCTTGAAGTGAATGTAAATCAATCAGGATGCATTAAACATGTTTCTGCCGGAGAAAAGAACATTTTCAAGTTGAGTGGTAGGTTGCACATGGATCATAATTGGCGTGCAGGACTGTTAATGCAATTTATTGTAGACAATGGAATTAAATTTAACATTTCAAAGTGACAATCTATAGATTTTTATCCAAATTTTGGACAGGACAAATGGTGGTTAATTACGTTTGAGGGAGATAACTTCCAAAAAGCTTACATGTATAAATGAAATTTCACACAGTGATTGAACTATGCATATTCACAATGCTCTGCGTGAACCTGACAGGAATATTAATCAACTACTGTATAAGAACATGACTTTTTTTCCCTCTCTAAGTAACTCTAAAGAGAAAGTTGACTAAAAGCAGCAAAAATTACTTAACTAAGAATTGTTTTAGTGCCATTGGGTGATATGCATTAAATATGAGAACTGCAATATATGCAGATGTAAAAGGTGAGTTTGGTACAACATGCTTTCAGCATTTCAGATTTGAGTAGCTATTGAGTATGCATTTTTAAAGTAGGCATATTAAATGAAATATTAAGCATAAATGTCCTAAAAGTTTATACATGGGGTAAAACATGGGGTAAAACCCTTTTAAACACTTGACCTACGACTAATATTATGTAGGTCTATGCGGTATTTTACATACTCATTTGCATATAAAAGAATGTTCTTTATGCCCAGTGCAAAGTGGCATTTAGGTAGCAGGTCCTTTCCTCCATAACAACCGTAGATCCAGCATAGTCCGAGAACTCAATTTAATCCCAAGAGACCTGAAGCGCTTCTGCACTTTGACATTTTGTGGTTTCGTTTAATTTAGTACTCGTTTTCCTCTCCCTTTTATATTTTTTGTACCCCAAACTTTTCATTTAAGCTTGTGGAACTCATCAAAATCTGCCGTCCTGGAGAATAACATCAATCACAGTCCCCAGCTTCTCCTGCAGGGTGGAGGAAATTGCTCCAGCGTCACTCTGAGGAGAAAGCACAACTTTAAATACGTCTCTGGGTGGGTTCTGACAAGACCTACGGTTCTCATGCCAAGAGTCAGAAGCTCAAAAGTTCCACACTGTGCACACTAAACTGGATTAGAGAAAGAAACCAGAGCTTTGTTTAGGGTTACTTTACTTATTGACTCAGGAAGAACTCAACCATGACACCCTTGGTGGAGAGGAAGACATTCAATAGGCAGCAACATAAAAAACACCCTAACAACCATCAAGCGGCACAATTGCAACCACAGAGAATCTGGCATCCACTAAGAATTTCTCTAGCAACTACAAAGCTACCACTACAACAGCAGCCACCAAATAACACCCTAACAGCAAAGAACCATAACAACACTCTAGCAACTGACGAACAACGCACTAGCGACCACCCTTAACACCATAACCACCTAATTTCATATTTGCATCCACAAAGAACACTAGCACCACTTTAGCAATTTCTCAAAAAACATATTAAGCAACTAGCAACCACCCAAAACATTCAAGCAACCAACAGATACTCAATCCACAAAAAACATCATAGAAGCTCCGTTTCCATTACAGATATGCGCAAAAACTTTTGCAATATTTTATAAATGTCAATGAAAAAGCTATTGCGATAATGACAGTGTTTCCATTCACCGATGTTATGCGACTAAAACACAATTTATTTCCTCTTGCAATAAGTCACGCTGACGGATGTTGGTAGGTTCACGTATATCGCAGCCACCGCACTAGCCATTATTTTTAATTGAAGTAGACGTAGGCATGTATCTTAAGTGAAGCAGCACGGAGAGATACTTCTGGGACGCTTCTGAAACGTGCCACTGTGCAGCTTTTATAAACACAAGCATTAACTCCAACGGCCATATCGGAGTCTTAATGCACCACAGACGTGTGCAGTGTAAATAATGGGTTATCCAAGCATCAATGGCAAAGAAATCCCCTTATACTTGAGAGTGGCCACGTATGAGGTGTTTCTTGGAGATTATAGTACATTAAAGAATGATCATGTGATTTTTATGTAAGCCAGGTGACCTGTAATTGTTTCCACTGCAGTTTTGCGAAATATTCCTTTTTCGAATTGTGAGCGTAAAAACTTTTTTGCAAAATTTACGTCTTTCCATTGGAAGTGTTTTCAATTCGCACTTTCAATTTGCGCAATTTGAAGGATAATGGTAACAAAGCTATAGTAACAACTGCCTAACAACACCCTAGCAATAACAAAGCCCACCATAGCAACACTGTAGCAACAGCTAAAACACTTTACTAAGCACTTAGCAATTCCCTAGCGAACACCTAAAACACATGATCAACCGAGGGATGCTCTTCAATCCACAAATAACACCCTACAGTGCCACCTAACAATGCCCTAGCAATAACAAAGACCGCCATAGCAATACTCTAGCAAATGCTAAAAACACCTAAAAGTACCTAGCGACTACACAAAACACTCTAGCAACCACTCAGCGATGCTCTTGCAACCACGAATCTCCAAGCAACCACTTAACAATGCCATAGCAACAACAAAGACTGCCATGGAAATGCTCTAACAGCAGCCTACAGACCACCCTTAATGCTATATCCAAAATATAAAGTCGGAACACCCCAGCAACCAAGCACCACTTAAGATAGTCTTATTTTATTTAAATTTCTCATTCCAACAGTTAAATGAGAGTTGTTGTAAGAGTTGTTGTTGACTCATCTAAACTTAAGGAATTTTTAATTAAACGGTCACAGAGACAGAATTAAATTTTTATGAATGCAGCCGGCTGGTATTTCTAAAACCACAGATCTCTATTTGCATAGAATTCACAAACGCAACTCAGCAATTATCCCGCTTCAATGTGACACGAGAAAAGCTGTTGTTCCCATCCAAGTGAACAACCAAATGCTTAAATTTACATGAGGTCTGTGATTGGATAAATCCCATGACTAACACACACTTGTGACTGCTCAGAGGTGGAAATATTTGCAAACACATTTAATCATTCCTGTGATGGAGCTTGTTATAACCGGCTGTTATCTCTGAGAGGATGTTAATGAGGTCTGCAAATTATTCGGGTGATCATGACACATTGCATTTATCCAGCAAAGTCTAGTGATTTGTGAAGATGATGATAGACAGATAAGACTAGTATGTGGAGAAAAAAAATAATGAGATGAACCTCAAGGAATCCAAAGTCTTGTCTATCTCTGACAGTCTGACAGCACGTTTCAAAGGCCCTTTTTATGTTTCATATTCAAGTCTCAAAGCAATGAGCTGTTTCATCTCATTGCTGTTTTGGCATTGCGTGTCTGTTGAGTGGCCTAATTACAGTCTAATAATGCTAATTATAGTGTTGCTGCTGAAAATTATGCAATTATCTATGAGTATCATGCTATTCGCTTTCCAATCTAGACGCCTCAAAATGAGGCTTAGATGCTGTACTTAAAAGATAACTTTGAACATTTTTTGATACTCCAGAATTCCCAGAAAATCAAGGACCAAGTCACAGAGTTCGTTCCAGGGGGATTTTAAAATGTATAATTGACTTCAAGTTAAAAAGTAAAATACAGTACTTTGAAGCGATTTGGCAGAGACATCTTCTTAATTATTTACAACTTAAAGAGAGTTCAGTGTGCTTTATAAGTCGAAGGCTTCACACACTGACAAAGTGCCAACCTCCATTCCAGCTTTAAAATATTAGCACTCCAGGGATGTAACCGTGAGTATGCTACAAGCTTGAGAAATGTGTGTCAGTGATAAAACTTGTCTAACTACAACACCCTGAACAATGTCAAATACAACACCCTAGCAACCACCAAGCAGTTCTATAATAACTACCTAAAGCCACCAAACAATTCTGTTGCAACCACAGCAAACACCCTAACCACCTAGTAATTCCTAGTGACCACAAAGTACACCACAGCAACACCCAAGCAACAAACCAAAACACTCAATCAATTGTATAGCAACATCCTGGCAACCACCCTGAATTAAGCATTCATTTCATTTAAAAAAGAATGACAGAATGATCAATAGATGGACAGAACAACAGACAGATGTGTCTCACCTGGTTGCCCGTTGATGGCAACATTAACAAAAGTTCCCCGGCAACATTGCTAAAAAAAAGTTGCCCCGTGTATCATCAGCCTTAGAATGATAGAATGAAAGATAGAACGACAGAACGATAGACAGACAGAATGACAGATATAATTAACAATAGAATGATAGAATGACAGATCAATAGATACAACAATAGAATGATTTAAAATGGATGGATGCATGGATATATGGATGGATGGATGGATGAATGGACAGGACAGACAGACAGACACAGATAGAATGAAGAACAATGGACAGACAGATGAACAGATGGATTGACAGACAGACAGAGAAGACAGATATACAGTACATCTGTCATGTACTTTCATACACAAACATACACAAAAGTATCCTACAGAAATACGTGTTGGTGAACAAATCCATAAAATGCCCAGAACAATAATCATACTGGACTGTGTTATTGTACACAACGAACAAACACGGCTTTGATTCATTACATTATAATTTGGTATTCCATCTAGTGATACATACCAGACATCCTCTTATGAAAGGGCACAAAATGTCAGCACAGCTCTCAAATCCCCTCCAAGGCAAAGCTATTATCCAATACAAGAAAACAGCTCCTTAGTGGCATTTCTCTCTGAATGAGAAAAACAGCCTGGCTTTTTCTAACTTGTTTGTAAGTGTTGAGTTTAATAATGTACTTCTCCACTCGATGTGGGCAGTCACAGGTAACTGTGTGTGAGGACTAGGACAGTCTATTTATTATCAGCTTGTCGGTACTCCCCCACAAAGCCACCCACAATAGGACCTGCAATTTCAATCTCCACGGCGTTTTCAGGCGCTGCAACTATGAAAGCAAACAAAGTGAGGGAATTTGCCAGGGAATCAATGGTAATCAGGCAGGCTGCTGCTTTCTGGGCCATTAGTGGGGCTTGCTATGAAAGCCCCGCTCTGCTCGCTCTAATGAACGATTGGGTCTGAGTGGGAAGAGTAAGCCATAATAATATGGACAGCTGCTGGAATAAACATGAAATTCATTTTCTAAGGGCCTCTGACTGAACCTCACGTAAACATGTCATTTGGAAAGCTTGACATTTCTTAGGAAGATCTTGAACTTCAGCATCCTAATATTCAAACAGAGTTAAAAAAGCCAAATTAATTCTGACCAGCCTTTTTAGATGAATGACACTGTGATAAACTAGACTCTAAAGGTTGGTTTCCAAAAATACATTATGGGGAGAGTGGTACTTAAGATTTGCCATGGCAAATGTCATTTGGAAAGCTTGACTTTGCTTAGGAAGATCTTGAACTTCAGCATCCTAATTGGCTAATCGAGTCAGAAAAAGTCAAACTAATTCTGACTAACCTTTTTAGACCGATGATTCTGATGAACTAGACTCTAGGTTGGTTTCCAAAAATATAGTATGGGAAAAGCAGTTCTTGAGATTTTTCATAGCAAATGTCATTTGGAACATGTAACATAAAAAGTCTGATTTTGCTTAGGAAGATCTTGAACTTCAGCATCCTAAAGGCAAATCGAGTCAAAAGAAAGTCACCAAACCAACTCTGATCAGCCTTTTTAGACCGATGATAACATAATGAACTATTCTGTAAGGCAGGGGTCTCCAACCCTGCTCCTGGAGAGTGACTGTCCTGCAGATTTCTGCTCCAACTCCAATCAAACACACCTGGGTAGCAGGGTAACTTGATAAATACAGGCAGGTGTGTTGGAGCAGGGTTTGAACTGAAGTCTGCAAGATGGAACTCTCCAGAAGCAGGGTTGGAGATCCCTGCTATAAGGGTTTATTTCCAAAAATACATTATGGGGAGAGCGGTTCTTGAGATTTGTCATGGCAGATGTCATTTGGAAAGCTTGACTTTGCTTAGGAAGATCTTAAACTTCAGCATCCTAATAGGCAAACTGAGTCAAAAGAAAGTCACCAAACCAGTTCCTACCAGGACTAGACTCTAAGGGTTGGTTTCCAAAAATACAGTATGGGAGCAGATCTTGACATCTTCCACTGCAAAGGTCATTTGGAACATGTGCCTTGGAAAGTTTGACTTTGCTTAAGAGGATCTTAAGCTTCAGCATAGTAAGAATCTAAGGAACTAGACTTGCTGTTAGACTCTAAAGGTTGTTTTCCAAAAATACATTATGGGGAGAACGCTTCTTGAGATTTGACATGGTACTGTAAATGTTATTTGGAAAGCTTGACTTTGCTTAGGAAGATCTTGGACTTCTGTATCCCAACGGACGAACAGAGTTAAAAATAAAATAAATTTAAAAAAGCCTTTTTAGACTGATGAACTAGATTCTAATTTGCCATGGTAAATGTCATTTGGAAGGCTTGACTTAGGAAGATCTTGAACTTCAGTTAAGTACCCTAAAAAATCTAATAAAAAGTCACTGAACTTATTATCAACCAGCCTTTTTAGACACCGTGATCAACTAGACTCTAAGAGTTGATTTCCAAAAATACAGAATGGGTAGAGTGGTTCTTGAGATTTGCTAAGGCTATGTCTACTTAAATCTTTAAAGTGAAGTGTTATTTCTTAGAAAGTCTCCACGAAAAGTGATATATTCTTGCCTGATCTGATATCTCAGACAACCAGAACTATCTACAGGAGATCAGGTTTTTGTATTTTTATTTTTTGTAAAGGAATCAGTCCCTGCTTCAGCGATTTGGTGATACGTATGCTTTCCCCCAACGGATTATTAGAAAATAGCAAAGCATGAAAGTGCTGAAAAATGAGACCAGTTCTCCTTTATTTCATAGTCAAAAGCGGCACCAGGCTTTCTCCCATGCCTTTTGAAATAGAAAATCAAAAAGCATACAGTGTGTTCCACTGTGGCTTGACAAGCATGCCAAAGAATTGACAAGCATAATATTAGCTACACAAACAGTACAGAAATGAACATTGTAAATAATGAATGAAGTGAAGGACATAAAACTGAAAGAACAGACAGGAGTGATACTTGCTTCAAATAACACAATCGAATAACTATCCAATGAACGTATAAAACCAGATTCCACAGGTGAATTTAACTACAGCATAGTTACAGCTCTTAATGCATGTCCTTGCACTAAAACACACTGAATTATTATTCTACATGACTACGACAAAAACTTTGAGGCTTATGCTTTCTTCTCTTCAATATTAGAAAAAGGAATGTATTGTGAACTTTTGAAGAACCAAGATTCCTTCCATTGATGGAAAATTAATCAATTCTTTAGCCTTTTCTATCCTCCAATCACACTATGGCCCGGCTGAAGGATTGAGGTCAGTGCCATCATATTCCAGCTGAACCACTCTCTCTATCGGTGTTGACCTTTTACAGATATTCGAGTCAAGCTTAATACACTGAAACAACCATGACTGACGTGCTCAAAGATGAACACATCTACCTGGAAAATGAGGTTAACTGTAGCTGAGCAAGAGAATATGCATTAGAATGGACTTTTTTTCAAATGCTGTTCAAATACTTTCTTTTTTCTTACTCTAGACCAGCGATTCGTAAGCTAGGGAGCTTGAGCAGGTGTTAACACTCATGTTGTTCCAAACCTGTATGAATGTCTCTCATCTGTGGAACACAGTGGGTTTATGTACGTATATATTGCCCATTTCTTCTGTTATACTGACAGTGAATGAGGCTGTCAAGGTTCTAAAATGACACAGCAGGTTAATAGCATGCTGAAGTGGATGATTATTAGTGAACAGCTTATATTTCAGTCTGTTCCATCCTCACCCAAAGCTTCAGAAGATGTATATAAAGTGCACAAGTTATATGAACCACTTTTATAGTGATTTTGTCCTTTTTAAAGCTTGAAATCGTCAGTTCCATTCATTCTGTCTGTATAAAAAGAGTGACAACCAATATTCACAATCCTGCTTTTGTGATCTAACTCACACAGGTTTAGTGACATGAAGGTGCGTAAATGTCAGACTTTTCATTTCTTGACTTTCTTTAACACTTTATAGACTATTTTATACAGATAAGGCAGAGAACTACATCTGGGCCTCGGAATATAATAAATGCATTTCACTAGTAGAGACCGGATCCTTACAGCGCATTTGGAGGATGGAAAGGAAAGACAGAGCGAATCATGGGCTATACATCTTCACAAACCGAATATTAATGATGCTTAGAACCCTCAAGCTTTTAATGATGATTCATGAATTTAATACACCACCACGCATTTCTAAAGCCACTGGGACTGAAAGAAAGGAAAAGGCGATGTGTTATTATGATACCTTCTACAAAGCATTGTTCTTCATCTCACAAACCCTTGCTGAATGCAAATTGCACTTTGAAAGAAAGATCAACCAAAGCCAGGACAGTACACATCTGAAATACCAAGAAGGACCTACAAAGAAAGGACACAAGTAATACAAGCTTGGAGAGATTTAATCATCAATGTTGCTGTGTTTTATGATCCCAACTGTGATACATAAACCACCTTTCAAACGTTTGGGGTTTGTAAGATTTTTTTTTTATGTTTTTTTTTTTTAAAGTCTCTTTTACTTAGGGGAAAAACGCTATATAAACATGCTTTTTTTATTTGTTTCCAATCTAAAAGAACTGTTTTCTATTTTAATAAATTTTTAATATATATTCTTCAACAGTCTTCTGTGTCACATGACCCTTCGGAAATCACTCTAATATGCTGAATTTGCTTACAAAATATTTCCTATTATTATCAATGTAGAAAACGTTTGTGCTATTTAATATTCTGAAGAACCTCCAATACAACTGGATTGTGAAATATTAATTTATTGAACACGAACCTGGAGCGATTGCCTGCTTCATAGCCAATCAAACAATTTGCCAGAGGCCGCTGGTTAATTACACCTACAGGGAACACCAGCACAATTTAGCAATCTGCATTGACAATGCACATTTAGCTGGGAAAAATCATTCACGAACCCCTGACTAACACAGAAGCAAGGAATTCAAGATTCTCATCTCTAAGAAAATTTATTTAGAAGTGTGTGTCGTGTCCCGTGGTGCAGTAACGCCTCCGAGCGCTTCTTTCCATGAATCCCTTTCTTTTCACAGTCAATACCAAATGCAGACTCCGTTTTGAAGGAACATCAAGCATAATTTCGCTTCATGGGGATGTGCTGTCAAGAGAAGAAAAGAGTCATCACAAATCCTTCTGGACTAAAAAAAAATATAGAGATTATACTGTGACAGAGCAATTCTAGACAGATTCTTCCAAAACATATGTAGCATTTATGGGCCATAATCAAAATTATATGTACTTTTATGTTTTTATATATATATAAATGTATATTTTTGCAAGAGGTACAGAAATACACACACCTCGGCTTCATTTTGTCAGACATGCAATGAATGGCACCATGCAAGATCATTACAGACAGAATCCATCAAAGTACATCACAAGGCGTCTTGTTGAGAACAGCATGTTCAAAGCCGAACGCAATGATGCCATTGTTCCATACGGCATTACGCTCATGTCAAAACTCTGAGCTGAAAATACAGCACAACCTGACCGTGCAATATGGAATGTTTATCACCAAGTTTCTCTACCCACAGATATAATTACACTTCATGGAGGACACTGATGTATCATTTTATTTTCAGGAGAACAGATAAGCAGAAAGGAAGGGAGTCATGGGTTGGGTAAAAGCATTCATTCTTATTGTCTGCGTTTCAGTCTGAAACACTATTTTGTGAGGTCAATCACACGACACATACTTTTCTAGTTGCATCATGCTTTGCAATTATTCTGCAGACTTGCAATTTTATATCTCATAATGTAGGCAGTGATTTCAGACAATAACAAATTATTTTGCATTATGAAATATCAGAGGCGTGCACGTACACTGGTTTCTTTTGTTCCCTTGCGTCTCCGCATCTTGTTAAGATACAATAGTCTCTCAAAGTATTTCAGTCTTCTCACTTCAGAGATTGTATACATGCACTGTAAAGGTCAAAAATGAAGCACCGTTTGGAATCGTTGTTTTATGGTTAGCATGAGAGATGTGAAACATCTGAGAGAAACACAACTCTTGTGTCCCATTTTATTCTGACATAATCTTTAGGATTGAAAGGGTTTTTCTAACATTTTCGAACATCTTTCTAAAAAAAATTTAAAAAAGGCAAAAGTCAGCAGAGACATGGCTTGGTGGGTAGAGCACACGCTCTGACATGCTCGGGTTATAACCCACTTTTCTCAATTCTTCACTTTCCTGTCATGCTAAGAGGCATAGAAAATGATCGGCGACACACTGTAAAAAGTTATGTGATTGCACAACTAAAAAAAGTTACATTTTGTGTGGCTTTTTTAAAGCTGAATTAATTGACTTAATTATTTTATGAAAAAAATGCAATCAAATGCAAAACAAAAAATAATAAGAATTGTAATGATTGCAAATGAAAAAAGATATATTTATTCTAAGCCAAAGGAATGTAATTCATACTAACTATTCACTAACCCCACTATGTGTAAACATTACTGCTGCACTTTTTTCATTGGGCCTTAGTTACTGTTTCTCCCAGAGGGCAGCTGGTAGAGAAAGAGGCTCAACCTACTAATTTACCCCTAGAGAGCACAGAGATGATGATGTTTACAGTGAGCAAGCAACATTTCATGTCAGCAAAAAGTAACACTGGGGCCATGCAGTTAAAAATGTACAATAACAAAGTTCATCTGATTTTTAACCTGTTTTGTTTAGGAATGCTCCAGGTTTGAGTTCATCTTCATCAACAGAATTTGTTGCATAATGCCGAACTGAGGGACAAATCAAAATGATTTCCTATGGCAATCAACATTAAGCCACAAACACTGCTGATTCAGAGCTCCAAACATGCATGTATTTTCTACTTCAAAACCATATATTGGAAGTCAGGATTTTTATAGTAATGTTAGTTCGAATACTAACAACAGTAAAATCACCACTGACATCACAGAGCTTTAAATTAAAATATTTAAAACAAATTAAATTTAAAATCATGGATTTCCATGTAAGAATCAATCATAATGTTACCAGGAAAATAAGAAATACATTTAAAGAATCTTACGAAACACTCTTATATCTCAAGGCTGAGCTGAAAAGATGGTTCCTGACCTGAACAAAGACTGGAAAAGTAAGTGTGCGTCATCTTCAGTTTAACAACAGCAGTATAACTGGTATAACTGTTAAAGAAAGCTATTTATCTATCCGTAAGATATGGCACAATAATTGTATTTAAATTCCTAATTAGCCATATTCACCCAGTTAAAGAAAGCCTCTGTCTTGATGTATTTTTCAGTGGTTAGTCAGCATGATGGCTTTCATACAATGCGCCAAACAATCTACTTTTGTGAGATCTGAAATTGCTTTCCCTACCTGCGGTGCCACGTTTCTTTACATGATCTGAGCCCAGCGTGCAGCCGAGGCAGAATGCAGCTGAGCTTTTATGTCAAATCTGTGCTAAAGGTTTACCTATCAATATCAATTCACAGAAAAGCGTTTGGATGAAAATTTGAAAGGCGGCGAGGAAAGACAACAAAATAGATGTCAAGTTTATGATAATTAGATTCAGAAGCCACTGCCCAAAGCATTTGCCGGGATGTTCGTCGGAACGCTCTATCATTGATGTTTGGATAGCTGACACAAAAATAAAAACTCTGTCATCATTTACTCACCCTCATGTCATTCATAAGACTACTTTATTGTGTTTTTGTCATTTTTGGAGCTTGCAGCATTTGTCCACATTCATTTTCATCGTATGGACCAGAGAACTTTGAGGGTGAGTAAATGACAGTGTATTGATCTTTAAAATGGCATGTTCATGGTTGTCCCTAATTATGGCTTGTTAATGACTCAAATTCCTTCGTTATAGAGGCTCAAATTAATCAACCCCAAAGAACAATGAACAGAACCCTTGAGAATTACAGTACAATGGTTCTTCATCTCTCAAGTCCTTCATTCTGTGCTGTTCTAATTACACTAGGTGAATAGGCAAACAAACAGCCATTGTCTCTTCATTTATATTTCAGTATGATAATCAGTGTACATGGCCATATTCCCAACAGCTCTCAGCTTTACTTCGGACACACTAATTCATAAAACACGAGATCTTAATCTCCTTACTCGACACATGGGACGACTTTGTTTTGTATTACACATACACTTGTTTAAATCACCGTGAGAGACTCTGATATTTTCTAACCCTACCCCTAAAAGACCCCTTACATTTTTAATATTGCATTTAGACATTATTTGGTAAATTAATTATCCATTCTTCTGGATACTGTTGGGTAGACCACACAATTCAGCTGATTTTACAGCTCCATTCCAAAACCTAGTGAGCTGCCAACATAGGCATCTCTGACAAATGACTGGAAGTCATTCATTTCCAATGCAAAGTAGTTCGAGAGCCGAGTATGCAGGCATTCTGGATCTACTGAAATATCTGAACCTCTGTTGCTAGACCGGATGTGATGTATTCTAATCAAACTTTGAGTGTGGGGTGAGAATAATCAGTGTTTTAGTAGAAAAATACTAATTTAAAATAATAATTTTTTAAAACACTATTATAAATAATGAAATAATTATGGCAAAAATAATTATTTTATAATCATTAAATCAGTGTTTACATTTATTAGCCCTAGAAAACATACTATGTTTTTCTTTCAGCAGTATTGGGGGTTATTTGTTTTGTGTGAATATATTTATAAATTTATTATTCATTCATTTTATCATGGTGAATCAGAATAAGGTAATGGTGCTTCCAATGTGACCATTTCGAAAGTTCTGTGTGTCTGCCGCTAGAGGGCGATACGTCGGAAATAGTGAAAAAGTGACTTACTGTAAGTCGTCATGATAACTGTCTTGGAACCTTGTAAGTGACTTTTAACTTTCTACACACAACTAATCGCTCTACACAAGAGACTTGATTCGCAGTTAATGCAAATATAGCTGGATGTTGGCATGTTGCTAAACTATCAATACTTTAAGAAAAATACAAGGGCTTCACAATATATCAAATAAAATCATCACAATATGGTTTAATGCAAATCAAGCCACTCTGAAATGCTGAAGCACCACATCATGAGCTGTATGCGTGCAAATAAACACTTCACTCTGAATGCAGCACCTCAAACGTTTATTTGTCATCAAACCACCAAATTAAAAGCTAGATGGTGTTGTTTGAGACTTTTAATTAACCTAAACCTAAAATTAAGAAATTAAGATGTCAAAATTAGTATTGTAATTTTACAGTTGTAGTATAAAATGTTTTAAATGTTTAAATATTATTGCTATATTTTTTATTTTGTTCAATATTTAATTTAATAATAATAATTTATTTAATAATATTAAAATCATATTTTATTGTCATATTGAAAAAACTAAAAACATTAAGGGAGAAAGTATTGCAATTTCTCTGGTCTAAAAAGTAATTTTTCATAATTGGTTTCACTGGACAACTTCCAAAAATGGAATCGATCCTACTGGACTATGCCCGAGACAGGAAAATGCAGGTTGATCTAAACCGGAAGCTCAGCTTTTCCACACAAGATAATTATAACTAACCTCAGCCCGGAGCGGTCCCTGTTCATAGTGGAACTAACTGTGCCATGGGAGGATCCAGTGGGTGAAGTGAATGAACGTAAAAGACTGAAGTACTCAGACCTAGCAGCCTAATCAACAATAAATAAATAGATAAAAATCACATGTATGCTTTACCTGGCCAAGCTGGTGTTTAGCGGTTTAAAACAGAACAGTCTGACCAGGTTGGGAGACCAGCAAAAAAGTTTAGGCCAGTTTAATACATTTTGTTTTCACATGGAATGAGCTTTGCCTTTACTGCAAACTGTCTCTCTGTCTGTGTCTGTGTGTGTGTGTCTGTGTGTGTGTGTGTGTGTGTGTGTCTGTGTGTGTGTGTGTGTGTGTGTGTGTGTATACGTGTACTAGGGCTGTCAAAAAGAAAAAAATAGAATTTCGAATATTCGTCGAATTAAAAAAAAAAAAATCCACATTCGAATGCAAAAACGTTGCATTCGAATTTAAGGTCTGCGTCAGCCGTGAGGCAGCCTTATCAGTGGCGCACGAGATGTGATGATGATGTATGTGTCATTGATTGCATTTGAATGTTTTTGTTAGACTATCCAGTTGAACCCACTAGATGCGGCGCTGCTACATTGTTCATTCATAAATTGCGGAAAATGAGAGCATCAGTGTGGAGATGATGTTGTTTACATCAAAACTGAAACCAAGTCGTTCACACAGAACGCATATTTATCACATTTTCTAAAGGGACATCTATCAGCGTTGCACTCGTGTCTCGCACAAGGGAGCGTCATGTTTAGAAAGACATGTAAAATTAATGCAAGTTCAACTTTTTAAAAATATGTATAAAGACGTTATGGCGGTTTTTCCCCATCTCACTGTATCTCATGTTTTTAAATGAAGAAAGTAGCCAACTCCTTGTGATTGATTTTCGGTCCTTTGTATTATACATACATGCATGGTGCTGTTTTTTTTTTCTAATTGTTTAAGCAACTTTATTAATTATATATGGTTTATAAACATTATTTTAAACATTATGCATTTTTCTTTCAAAGATAGTCATGTTATTTTATTATGCTTTGAAGAAACATGCATAATATTTTGCTCGATGCACCCCTTTGTGGCCTCAGGAGAGAAGGCAAAAGCATTTTCCCCCCTAACTGAAATTATGCCTTTTAAATTCGAATATAATTCGAATTTTGATTATATTGAAGTAGAAAATTCGAATTTAGTTTTTCAGTAATTTTGACAGCCCTAGTGTGTACCGGTTTTTCTATTCTGGTGGGGACTTAAACCGGAATACACAGACTCATGGGGACCTAAATTGAGGTCCCCACAGGTAAACAAACTTATAAATCACACAGAATTAAGTTCTTTGAAAATCTAGAAATGCAGAAAGTTTCCTGTAAGGGGTAGGTTAGATAGGTTAGGGCGATAGAAAATACGGTTTGTACAGTATAAAAACCATTACGCCTATGGAGAGTCCCCACAAGGATAGCAAACCAGATGTGTGTGTGTTGCCTTAGAATTTGGCTAAAAATGAAGTACCTGAGGAGGCAGCATAATTAAGTTACTCACCACCTGGAAAATTCTTTGTGTCAGGAGAATGTCTATGATGCTTTAAAAGCTGCAGGCAGCTCGCTAAGTTTTAGAACAGATCACAGGTTTTACTATCCTTGTAGGGACATCTGGTCCCGACAACTTAGGCAAAACTCTACGATAATTCTTCTTATCTTATATCAAACAGCATATATACTCAACAGAAAGACTTCTAGCACTGAATGTGTCATTTCAGAAGGTCACAGGTTTCTTCCTGTCGAAAGCCACAACGTTTGAGGCGACTATAGAGACAACACGAGATGACTGCTCATTCACATGAGACGGGGCCCGGAGTACAAAAGTTGCCCGTGGCGAACATGCAGCCAGTGACAGAATCAGCAGAGAGAGATGATATGCAGCGAGGGTGACCGAAGACGAGAGGTCTCCAGAGGGCCCGGACACCAATTTCCACAAGGTCAACTGCAGAGCGGAGAAGTGTCGGTTCACACACACAGGGAGCTGTGACGGCTGTTCTAGAACAAGGGGCAGACCTCATCCCGGTGTAGCGGCTTTATCTCACTTCAGCGAACAGGTGATCCTCTGCCTGCGTTCAGTCGAAACCGAAGAATACAGAGGGCACGGCCAAAGATGAAGGGATGAAACATATACATAATGATACATAATCCAGTGATTCTCGTAAAGGTTTGCTCAAAAAATGTCTTACCACTTTCGATTTAGTTTCAAACCTGACCACTTTCTGCCGTGAGTGTATACATCTTAATTATTAACAAAATTTTAATAATAAAAAAGTTTTCAAACGGTTCATAATATTTTGCACAAACAGTAATAATAATAATAATAATAATAATAATAATAATAACAATAATATTCACTGAAGCCGTTTGAGGAAAAAATACATTTGAATCTCTAAAGCAATTATAATAATTAATGACATAATAATAATAATAATAATAATAATAATAATAATAATAATAATAATAATAATAATAATAATAATAATAATAATAATAATAATAATAATAATAATAATAATAATAATAATAATAATAATAATAATAATAATAATAATAATAATAATAATAATAATAATAATAAGAGCTGTGTTGTTAATTATTATTGATAATTAATTTATTAATTTGTTTATTGTTGTTGTTGTTGTTATTCATTGAAGCAGTTTGAGGGGAAAATTATAAACATTTAAATCTCTATAATGCCAATTTTTAATAAATATTTATAATAATAATAATAATAATAATAATAAGACCAGTTTTGTTGTTGTTATAATAATAATTAATTAATAATTAATTAATCATTTTATTATTTTATTATTAATTAATATTATTATTATTCATTGAAGCAGTTTGATGAAAAAATATAAACATTTGAATCTCTAAAATGCAATTATTCATGTGCAAGTATTCATAACATTATTATTAATAATAAGAACTTTGTTGTTGTTGTTTTAATAATTATTAAAAATTAATTTGTTATTATTATTTAATAATAAAATATTAATAAAAACAAATTGAATTAAGCCAAAATACTAAATAAGTTTTAAAAAAGTACATTTCTTCTTTGTTATAATAACATGACAGTCCTGATATTTTTTTTAATCAATCTGACACAAACAAAAAATGACAAAAGCGAATCATGTCATTGACTCCTAGAGCAAAAAAATCAAGCTGATTTAGTCTCAAACGCAACCTCTTTCTGTTAACTTAGTTTCGATTACAGGTCCAGGTACGGGCTGATTTTTCGAAGCTTTTCCCAAGAGAGCACTTATCCCGAAATGGATTTCCTGACTGGGAAGCAGCTCTTCGCTCACTACTCACTCTCAATGCGCCCGCAGCTTCATTCCTGACACCTCTCCGCACCTCTGTGACCCCTGATTGGCAGTCGCTGATTCTTAACTCTGTCCCAGAACCACTAGACATCCGAGGCGCTCTCCCATTTAGACTGTCAGACTCGATGCATCTGCGTAATAAGCTAATATAATTTTGCCATGACTCAGCCCACAGCCCAGTTTGGCTCATTCTGCATGGTAATTTGGCAGAAATAAGCACTCCTGCCTCTAGGCTTTTCTCCTGTCTTTTAGATAACATCCTCCGTTTTTGGTATAGCATCCTTCGAATAAACATCTTGACGCACATGGGCCTCTGGGCTTGGGTTACATGTACCGAAGGGATCAGGATGTGGAGCCAATTGCTAAGCTGGAAATGAATAGATTAGGCAAAGAAAGTGGAAGTATGCTTTTAATCTTACCATTCCTATAGATCGGCGCACAAGTGATCAGAGCGACATCCTAAATGCATTTGTTTTATTTAGGTGTTTATTTTCGAAACGTTGACGTTCCTTATGCCTGCATGCCAAATTACCTTTCACGGCAATCCTTCCTCAACCTCACGCAGACCGTTTATGTAGTTATGAGCATTATGAGGAGGCAAACAATTCAAGTGAATTTCACAGCATGGATAAACCATACATGCAGCCAATTGGGGAAAATGTCACGTGGTGCACTTGAGCACATGGCAGTGATGAAGTTTGCTCTAAAATAAAGATATTTCTGTCACACTCAGATTAATACTTTGTACAAATTTGGAGACGTTATCTCTGACAATACTTTAATGGTCAATGACAAAAAAGAATGTACAAAATGAATTAAAAAAAATATTATGCAAGTATAAATTAGAAATCCCAACTGATGAAACTCATGAAACCCATGAAAATTGATTCTAAAAATGTAATTGTGTACGCATCCAGCAAAAAATATTTATTTAAAATATATTTTATAAAAAATTATATTTTAATAAAAAATATTATTATTATTACTATTATAGGTTTTATTAAATGTTAAAGCAGTTGAAATAATAGTAACAAATATAATTACTCAATAAGGGAAAATTGTTTATAAATATCTTACAACAACAGCAACAACAACAATAATTAATTAATTTGCTAATTATTCATATTTAGTTAAGTCATTATTATTATTATTATTATTATTATTATTAAATACAAATTGTTAAAGCAGTAATTAATTAATTATTTATTAACTATTTATTAATTAAATAGTAAAATAATTTATTCCTCATTATAATACCATTACAGTTGTACCGTCCTGATATTTTAATAAATTACTAGAACTTACTTTAGTCTTTTCATTGACTCTCAAAATGAAAAATTCAATCTTCAAAACTCAACGACAGAGACTCAAAATCTTATCATTAAGGGAAGAGATCATGTGCCACAGTGATTAACAAGAAAAATTCTAAATGGTACTTTGTGTCAAAAAGGTTGCCAACCCCTGCCATTAGTTCTACCCCGTAATAAGTATTTCTGCAAATCATCATGCTTTTTCTCTGTTGCTGGGCTCTGCAGAGAGTCCCTGCTAATGTGTTCTGAAAAGAGCTTGGTTGATTTACTGTACATAGATGAATAATTAATGAACGAATGAATTGAGGGCAAAAACCAATATCAACAATTGCGGCTTTCATTTAGAGGAGGGGGAAACAAGGCCATTGTCCATCAAATGTCTGCATGCACCATCCCCAATAAAATGGGTGATCAGGACTCTCAATCAAGCAGAACCATTTTGTGCTGATAGCGCAGCAGCTGCCACAGCATAGTCAGTTCACCAATGTCTTTATAAACCTGCAAGTAATTCATACTCCTCAGAGAGACACCGTGGAAAATAAAATGTCACTTAAAAGGCTTTGTGTGCTCAGGACTGTCCAAACAGTGGACGTTTTAAACATTAAGATTTATTACGATGCATGAAGAGCATAGAAGTATCAAGGTTTTGCAAATTACTTATCAAGCATATAAGTTTTATTCTAACATTGACATACATGGTGTGTCCGATTCATTTAAACAGTACTTATCCACAACCTTTTGTACACTGAATAAAAATATCTATGGAACACACTAGATAAAAAATAAAAATAAAACAGCTGACAGTTGACAGCAATTTTTGCTATAATATAATATAATATAATATAATATATGAAAAGGCTATTTTGATACAGTTTCATAGTTCAAAAAGGCCCTTTACATTATATTCTATTCTAAGTATGACAAGATTGTTTATGTAGCTTTAATGTTCAAAAACATTCTTACTAACATAACATATTAACATAACATAACATCGCATAACATAAGATAAGATAACACAACATAATATAACATGAAAAGGCTATTTTAATACAGTTTTATATTTCAAAATGCCCTTTACATTCTATTCTATTCTATTCTGACATGTTTAAGTATGTTTACATATGACAAGACTGTTTAATATAATATAATATAATATAATATAATTTCAGTGAAAGCACTATAAAATAAGAAACATTGAATCGGTACCTAACAACAAGCTCCACTCCTTTTTCAACTGACTTATCTTGAAAAACATCTTATTTTTCTAGTCCATTCAAAAAAGCTTAACTGGTAAACATGGAGGAGTACTCAATCCAGCACAGCAATGATGCAGTGTCTGTCGCTCTTGCTCTCTCACACAAATAATCTCATAGCAACAGCCCAAAGTGACACCGTGCATGACAATTAACCCAGAATTATTTTGTTTACTTGGCAGTCGTAACTTCCCATGCCTGCCAACAGGCAGGCCGTTTGGTGAAAACGCAAAAGGCTAATGTACAGGTCCAGCGGGATGGTTAACTCCCACAGAGCAATGGCTCAGTTTGTTTGGACACTGTAGGGATGCCACTAAATGAAATTAACATTTCCAGGGTTGTGAAGAATTAATGAGGAGCGTCCGTCTATAATTGCCCATTACTAATGGTAAGATACTGTAGATAACAAAGCTCTATGATCTTATGCAGCCTGGTGATTTGAGACTATTCAGCAATATATTTTACCGATTCGGTTTAGAAGAAATATTTTCAGGGGAGATAAAGGTCCCAAAATACTAAATAGCAACACAAATCATTTCATGTTAATTCATGAGATAATCACAATGATAAAAGATTGATTTGATATAAGAGTTGATTTGTAGGTAGTCCTTTAAACATTTTGACATTGTTGTAGATTGTAGCTAATGAGAATCCCTGAAATAATTACATACATTCTGAGGCAAAATAGTGCCAAAAACTGCTATAACTGGTAGGGTTTTAATTAAGTATGTGCTAATCGCGTTGACAATGACTGTTCCTATCACAATGGGGATTCATTTGTGGAAAAAAGCCTGTACAAACATTGCAGCTGCACTAACAGAAAAATACAACACAAACTGCACTAAAAGAAAAATAATAGAGTTATAACATTAAAAAAAAGAAAGGTTATGAAATGACAAATGAAACAGAAAATTGGTACATTTTCCAAAGTGGTTGTTTTGAATAAGCATGTACTTAAAAGAATAATTTGCCCAAAGATTACAATTTGCTGAAAATGTACCACTCTTCAAGCCATCCAAGATGTACAGTAGATGAGTTTGTTTCTTCATCAGAAGAGATTTGTAGAAATTTAGCATTACATCACTTGCTCACCAATGGTTCCTTTGCAGTGAATGGGTGCCGTCAGAATGAGTTTAAACAGCTGATAAAAACATCACAATAATTCACAAGTATTACACACGACTCCAGTCCATCAATTAACGTTTTGGGAAAAGAAAAGCTGAGTGTTTTTTAAAAAACAAATCCAGCATTAAGGCGTGTTAACTTTAACCTTGTGCGCTCTTCATTTGGGAGTCACACTCATGGTCTTCGCGGTCAAAAGTGACCGGACACCTGAAATTTAACTTTTTTCTTCTTCAGTAAAATCAATCTAATATAATATTTTTGTTCAATAATATTTTTTCTTTTTTCTTTTGTATTTTGAGAGTTTTTTCATGGTACTAATTAATATTTATGCAATAATTATGATACATTTTTCCCATTGAAAATAGTACAAACATTTCTTTCAAATTTTTTTTTATTATTTTTCAATTAATGCAGTATTTCAGATTAAAACAGAGACTAGGCCTTTAAATACATTTTTTAAGGCAGAATAGCACCTTCTGGTGAGAGCAAAAAACGAAAAACCTGTAATTTCATGGTGTAACTACTAGATTCCTGTATAGGACTCTATAGAGAGGCTTGTGAATTCCCTAGTTGTTGTATACATAATTGTTTACTTTTATTAGGTTGTGGATTTAAATGTATATTAAGGCATTCTCAAAGACTACTTTTTGTCAAGGTTTATATTTTTTGTTGTTTTAAATGTTGATTTGAAGTGTAGGTTTTTGCATTATTATTACTACATTCAAACCTGAACACAGAAAGCAGTTTGTTACACAAAACATTAAAATTCTATAAAAATATAACAAAAATTAACAGGAATGCTTTATCAGAGCTTAATCCTTCTGGGTCTGATCTGATTTTAACCTCTTATTTCAGTCTTCTGACTGATTTTGGCTATAGCCATACCAATTCATTTGAGTATGTATAATTCTGTATGTGTGTGTGTCTGGGAGTGTGTGTAAGTAAGTGTGTGTGAGTGAGTGGATGTATCCGTTTTACACTCTTGATGTTTTAGAGTGTAACCCCTTCCTTGCTGTCCACTTTTTTACAACATTGTAGTCGAATTATTGGTTTTATTTTACATAGTTGCAGTGTTACAGTCACACCAGTTCATAGGTGTGTGTGTGTGTGTGTGTGTGTACAAGTGTGTGTCCGCGCGTGTGTGAGTTGGTGTGTTGATTTTGCACTCTAGGTGTTTTAGAGTTTCACCCCTTCATTGTTGTGCAATTTTTTTCTGCATTGTGGGGGATTTGTAGATTGTACACATAAAAATTTTCTGTATTTTAATTTCCTATGGTCGGTCATTTTTGACCGAAGACCATGAGTGTGACTATTTTTTTTACGACCACTTAGCTTTTTCGAATCATGCCCTCAATTTTCTTTTTTTGTGTTCACATACCAAGTGCCATAAAGTCACCGTAGCTTCACCAGAATGGTATGATACTTGATTTTAAAAAATTCAAAATGTAAAATTCTCCGGTCAGAAATGATCGAAGACCGTACAAGGGTTAAAACATCACTTCTGGCCAAGGTACGAGTCCATAATCCATAATAATGCTTCCTCCAGTGAAATAAAATCCCTCCCCTGTTGTCCTCTCAGATCAAAATCCACCGACATGTTTACAACTGTTTTGGACTGTTTTCACTTGTAAACAGTGTTTAAACTGTGCATATTTCTCCCCTGATTCAGACGAGAAGGATTTTTCACTGGAGCCTTTTTTAGCCGGAAACAATGGTGTAAAGTTAAAAACACCTTAATGATTGATTTGTTTACAAACACGCAGCTTTTCACCTCACAAGATGTTACTGGAGTCATGAGGATTATTGTGATGTTTTTAACAGCTGTTTGGACTCTCATTCTGACGGCACCCATTCACTGCAGAGGATCTATTGATGAGCAAGAGATGTAATGCTAAATTTCTTCAAATCTTTTCACGTGAAGAAACAAAGTCATCTTCGGTGGCAGAAGGGTGAGTAAATTCTCAGAAACTTTTTGGGTAATCCATGAATTTAAATGTAGTAATTAAAACTTGTCTACTCAATGCAGTGCCAACATGCAAAACGTTTCTCCACAACACGACAATATTTTATCACGCCACGGATAGCACTGTTCCACATTTACTCACAGTGCATTCAAACTGTGTGAGAAAACATGAACAGTTCAAAGAAAAACAAAAAAACAGCAGCTTTTTGACTGAAGCTGAACGTGGGCCAGTTTCTATCAAAAGAGGAGGGAACAGTTGACTAAATTAGGGCTTTCTGTGTATACAGTAGTGTGATCTAATCTGCATTACTAAAAGGATTACTACCGTGGCACGCTGTGCCCAGACTTTATGAATCACATAAATAGAGTACAGCAGTTATTATTATTGTAAATACAGCCTAAGCATATGTTTTCAATGAAAAAACGATTTTCAAAAACACCATCCAACACTAATTCACAGTTTTAGATCCTCAGAAGCAGAAAAATTAGATTGCATCGAGATGCGTAGGTAGTCAAGGGAGCTCAGCGTGATTTAGACACCTTGCCTCTAATGCTGTGGAGACTGACATTACGTTGTCATCAAGCATGTCGTAACCTCAGCAACCATTAGCGCAAACTCCCCTGATCAAAGTCTGTCTGCCAAACTGATCTAACGTCTCCCTCTGTGTTCTTTAAATAACACTTGACTTTTCAGGGACTACGTGTGGCTTTTGAGAGAACCTATCACAGGAAAGAGACACACATGAAAAGGTTAAAAGGAAAATGATTTGTATGAAGGTGAGCGCATAATTATGGGCTTTATAAATACTTTGATTCAAATTGAGAAAGTGCACATAGACGTGCTTAGAAATATTTTGTTGCCTGGCATGTGCCAACCAAAAATGAAAAACGATCACCATTTACTCACCCTAATGTCATTCCAAACCTGATTTTCTTTCTTCTGTGAAACATAAAATAACTATGTCCTTGTAGCTTCAAAACTGACATACAAGAACCATTAAAGTAGTTCATATGACCATATATTGTACAAGAACAAACCATCCTTTTGAGTCTCTTTTCAATGAATAATTTGATTAAAGCATGTCAGTATCAAAATAGTCATTGTTACTTATTTTGTGAACATTCATAAATGCACTAAGGGCAGCTAAGGCATATTTTCATATCATACAGAATAACAAATGTCCGTCTGTGACTTTAGTTTACTCAAAAAATGCATATGGACCACTTTCTGCAGTATATATACAGTGGGGCAAAAAAGTATTTAGTCAGCCACCAATTGTGCAAGTTCTCCCACTTAAAAAGATGAGAGAGGCCTGTAATTTTCATCATAGGTATACCTTTTCTGGATTTTTTTTTTCTCATTTTGTCTCTCATAGTTGAGGTATACCTATGATGAAAATTACAGGCCTCTCTCATCTTTTTAAGTGGGAGAACTTGCACAATTGGTGGCTGACTAAATACTTTTTTTCCCCACTGTATATATATATTTATATATAGGCCTATAATATTTTTTTGTGTGTATGTTCTCCACACAAGACACAAAGTCATAAAGATTTGGAACAAGAAGAGGGTAAGTAATTGATGTCAAATTTGTCATTTTTGGGTGAACTATATTAGTTAAAATAAGCATATAGTGGATATCTAGCATAGCCAAGGGCGCGGGAAGATGTTTTCGGTTGGGTGTGCTGTGTGTTTCTGTGTTGGGTGAAGG
>NW_015505186.1:572913-583371 GCF_001515645.1 Sinocyclocheilus grahami | reverse complement strand
GGGGGGGGGCTGGTTCACTTACGTCGGTGCTCGTGCTGGGGCTGGTGTTGTTTGGATGCCGATTTTGGAAAGTTTTTGCCGAGATGGGCATTTTAAAAAAATCTGAAATTCGCTTTTGCGCCATTATCTCCTTGTATTAAAGTTAATCTTGTTCGCATTCTGTACAGTTCATGTCTGATACCACGCGCTAGCGTCACGTGTTCATGAGGATTAGGCTAATCATCCCATATAGAAAACATCACAAGTAAAATTAATCATGTTTATAAAGATAAACATGGGTTTATTATAGCCCACTTACAATTTACATTTCAGAGATCATTACAAATAAATTATTAAATGCTAAAACTGAATAAATTTAAATGAACAAACTTGGCGTTGCATTTGCAACCATGTGAAAACAGGGGGTGCTGCAGCCCCCTCAGCACCCCTACTTCCCGCGTCCCTGAGCATAGCTGTTGTTGGGTTAAATTGACCCTACATGCCAAACTACAGCTGAAGAGTCATAATTTGCTGTTTGTGAGCAAGTGTACATGAGAGACATGGTGACAATGGAAGTATTTTACATGACCTTGTTAAAAGTTAACCTTGTTTTAAGTTTCAGACTGAAAAAACTGATGCTAAATTGCAGTAAATTTGCATCTAAAGTCAAATGCACAAAAGGGTATGATGTGAAAAACATAATTTGATACTGATATGAAGATATAACCGATGGTAGGCTTTTTCTCTCCAAAACAAATAAAACGGACATATAGTCCAGCTATTCATTCACTAACATCACATCCTCGGAGGGATTTTCCTAATACTTTGATCCTGTGAACAATAAAAAGACATTCATGCTTTAATCTTTTCTTTTATTGAAAAGAACATCAGATTTAGGGCAAAAAAAAGAAAAGAAAAACATTAAATGAAAACAGACAAAAATGTCCCTTACTTATAAGTTCGGAAGGCATTATGCAAATAAGGAGTTTCCAGATAACATGTACAAACTGGGTCTGCTGCGGCATCTCAGAGCAGACTAAAAGAAAGTTATAAGAACGTGGCTGGTATCCGTAATGCCCAACAGGCTATCTTTTAGATGTCTTGGAAAAATCATTCTATAAAGTGAGCTCAGGTTGAGCGATCTGAGGATTAAGGGAGAAAGCCAGACTTTCATCTCTGACTTTATCTTTCGGTAATATGAAGTATAGCGAGCACACGGTTTGTCCTCTACACCGCCCATCCCCTTTCCTGCACTGACCTTTACATTAATAACAGGCTCTTAGAGGAGGCAGGCCTGGTCCTACCATGGAGGCTGTGCGCTTTAAAGAACAGCACCTTTCACTGCGCTGAGATGAGAGCTGTCTTAGTGAGAAAATTAGACCTTCTTCACGAGAGCTCCCCAAATACGGAGCAATCCTGGACGGAGACGAAATTCAACTGCAGATTGGAGGAGAGAGAGAGTTGAGAAGTGGAGAGAATAAGAGAGTGCTGTTATTGGGCATAGTAACTGGGAAAAGGCAGAGAAGGGTCAAACCACAGGAGCTGGACTGATGTTTTTCACTTCATTTTATAAATTAAAAAGAGAAAGAGTGAATAAGAGCACATTTAATGCTCCGACTCAAGGCCTGAGAATCTTTTAGTTCACAGCTTATCGTATCAGCCAGAATTTCAATATTGTGCATTCCCAAAAAATGTTAAATGTACTTTAGTACTTTTTATAGGAAGATGAGCAACAAGAGACCAAAAAATGCAGATGAGCTGAAGGCCACTGTCAAAGAAACCTGGGCTTCCACACCACCTCAGCAGTGCCACAAATGGATCACCTCCATGCCACGCCGAATTGAGGCAGTAATTAAAGCAAAAGGAGCCCCTACCAAGTATTGAGTACATGTACAGTAAATGAACATACTTTCCAGAAGGCCAACAATTCACAAAATTTTTTTTTTTTATTGGTCTTATGAAGTATTCTAATTTGTTGAGATAGTGAATTGGTGGGTTTTTGTTAAATATGAGCCAAAATCATCACAATTAAAAGAACCAAAGACTTAAACTACTTCAGTCTGTGTGCATTGAATTTATTTACAATTTCACAATTTGAGTTGAATTTCTGAAACAAATGAACTTTTCCACGCCATTCTAATTTATTGAGATGCACCTGTACACTACCTTTTAAAAGTTTGTTTGTGAAAGAAGTCTCTTGTACTCACCAAGTCTGCATTTATTTGATCACAAATACATAAATACAGTAATATTGTAAAATATTATTACAATTTTAAATAACTATCTATTTTACTATACATTTTAAAATGCAATGTATTCTTGTTTTGGCAAAGCTGAATTTTCAGCCACTATTACTTCAGTCTTTAAGCCCCGTTCACACCAAGAACGATAACCATAAAGATAACTATAAAGGTAACGATATTTGCGTCCACACCAACGAACGATATCGTCTGTTTATTCTAAGCGCACGCTCGTCTGCCGCTTTAAATTCTTGAGCTCGTTACAGCAGGATGGATTCTGATTGGCTGTCAGTGTTTTATCGTTCATCAGCTGGAAAAAAATAGTTTAGAAAGTGATCACAACGATATCGTTCCTCTGTATCATTATCGTTATAGTTGTGGTGTGAACTCTGCTATTCTTTAATATTGAGAACGATTTTTAGAACTATATCTTTATCGTTATCTTTATAGTCATCGTGCTTGGTGTGAACGGGCCTTTAGAGTCACATGATCCTTCAGAAACCATTCTATTATGCTGATTTGCTGCTCAATAAACATTTCTTCTTATTATTGATGTTGAAAACAGTTGTGCTGCTTCTTTAATGATTCTATTATTTACCCCGTTATTACCCTCTTTTTACTTTTGAACACTAGTGTATATACAAAAGAAAACATTTTGGGGTTTTAACTGAGTTAAAACCAACATTTAACATTTCATTAAATGGTTCAGTATTTTTCAAGTATTCTTGATTCCAAATTAGACCAGAATGGTTTTTGAATGCTTGTGTGCATTTTTTTAATGCCTTTAAACATTAGGTCATTAAAACAGCTGTTGTCCTTGTGCTAAATCACTGCTGTCGAATAAAAGAGCAAATGGCCGTACATTTCCACAGGAGAAACAAAAAATGACACAGAATACACAAATTAGAGAGGTTTCTGTAAGAGAAATTTCTGACATTTGCCAAGTGAACCGTTCCGTTCTTTTATATGTAAAATAGTTCCATAAGCAGTGAAAAAGGCCATTTCAAGTCAATTTTATAAGGCTTTTTAATACAAAGAATTTAACCAGCAGTTACATCTACATAATATGCATGTGATGTTAAATTACCACAGTAGCTAACATTACATTTTAGACATCGAGTGTAAAATGTACATCACCTCAACAGTTCACTTACTTTAGAAATCTGAAATAGCTTTAAAAGCCTATTGTTCAGCTTTGATAGCAGAGCTTTCAGTGATGGTCTCTTACTCTCCTAGTTGAGAGTTTGACGAGGCCATATTTTCTCGAATGCGAGCACAAGCAAACACCTTAAACAAGGTTGCAACGTGGCCTCAAACTTGATGATAATATGGTTACTCATTAGAGATTTTGTTGTACTTGGTTTTTTTTTTTTAAAGGCTTCGTTTTTTTCCTTGAATTTGGTCTCAAACAGTACACACAACATATGGCACAGTGGATAGTGTAACCAAACCAAAACACTAAACCAAACCAAAAAACTAAACAAAACAACAAAAAACAAAAACCAGATAAACAAACTTTACCATAAGTGACACCATGCGAAATCCAAGACAGCAGCCAAATGAAAACTCATTTAGAAAAACCCTGGCAGCTACTCACCGCATGACGCACTTTACTCCCAGAACAACTTGCAACGAGTCCAGGAAATGAGACACTCAAAGCAACGAGTGGAGTTCTTGGTAAAATCACTGTCGCTGATGCCAACCTGAACTCAGCAGGAAAGAGGACATCCATTATACATACAACTGAACTCCTGATGATTTGGAAATGCATGATAAGTGGGGGCTCTCACCCTTTGTGAATACTGGGAGTTCATCAAGTTCTGTGTAAAAATTAGCATGACGAGCCAGGGGTGACAGGAAACAATCAAGGCTGCCGAGAGGCTTTATAATTGTTTCTGCATACTGAAAAAGAAAGCATTAAGCTACTCTAATTATGAAAAAGAAAACATTAAGCTAAGGCAATGAAGTCAGAGCAAAGTTTCAGCAACAAATTGGCATCCTATTGAGCACAGAATAATAATCACATTGAAATCAAGATGCATAATTTGAAAGCAGAACTAAATATGTTAACCCTTACTTTGTGCACAGTGAGCTTAGTCTAAACATTTACTATATATTAGTATAACATTTTATATTTATATACACAGTACCTTTCAAAAGTCAGTGTATGATTTTTGGTTTTGAAAGAAGTCTCTTATGCTCACCAAGTCTAGATTTGTTTGATCAATAATACAGTAAAATAGTAATATCGTGAAATGTTATTTCAATATAAAATAACTGCTTTCCACTAATTTTAACACGTCATTTATTCCTGTGATGTCAAAGCTGAATTTTCAGCATCATTACTTCAGAGTCACATGATCCTTCAGAAATCACTCTAATATGAGAAACATTTCTTATTATCAATGTTGAAAAAACTGTTTAATATTTTTGTGGAAACGGTGATAATTTTTTCAGGATTCTTTGATGAATAAAGTTTAAAAGACAAGCATTTATTTGAAACATTGTTTTTTGTTTGAAATTTGTTTTTTTGTTTGTTTTTTAATGGTAGTATATAGTGTGTATATTATAATATATGGCAATAAAAATATATCAGTTATATTTATTATTATTATATATTTTCTCTGCGTTCTATTTTATATTTGTAATTATACTAAAATTTATAATATTATAATGCAGACAAATATAAGATTTTACATTTGTAATTATATTTTATTACATAATTTCTCCGTTTTAAAGAAAAATATAGTCCAATATTTACAGCTGCTATTTAACAACCCCTTAGAAATAAATCCCGATAGCATTAAAAGTCTGCAAATGAACATTTATTTGTAGGCTGGATTTAAGAAAACTGATAGCTTTGATGGATTCTAATCTAAAAACAAACCATAAAATCCAAAAGAACAACCAAAACATCCTTGCAATGATCTGAAGGTGTTGTTGAATGTGGGCTCATTTTTAAACAGCTTAACCTTCAGACATTCTAACAGGGATCATAGTCTGTAAGAAAGAATGAATTGGTTGGCGTTGGTTCCCTGTCTGTCGCATGTGCTGAAACACAGTTGGGAAGGTGAACGCCACAACGTAGCAGAGCAGAATACTGATTTCCAGTTTAGCAGCAAGAAGCCCCTTGGCCAGGCACTAAAAATGTTTTTTTTTATTGGTCTTATGAAGTATTCTAATTTGTTGAGATAGTGAATTGGTGGGTTTTTGTTAAATGTGAGCCAAACTCATCACAATTAAAAGAACCAAAGACTTAAACTACTTCAGTCTGTGTGCATTGAATTTATTTAATACACGAGTTGAACAATTTGAGTTGAATTACTGAAATAAATGAACTTTTCCACGACATTCTAATTTATTGAGATGCACCTGTATACAAGCTTCAAAGTTCTGCTGCATTTTTTAGAGAGTCTCATGAAATGTGCACCAAATATCTTTTTGAGGAGCGATAGAGTGAAGAGGACAAGAGTGCATTCTTCAAGAAAAGCTCAGATTAGATTACAGTCTCCAAACCGGATTAAATCTGCCATCTCCCGCCGCAGACAAAATCCACTCGCCCATTTGCAACACTAATTTAGGGTGAGCTGGAGGTGCTGGGGGGGGGTCTGGCAGGCAGACCTTTAATCTCTCACGTCAGCACGAATCCTCAACTGTCAGAATGAGTGATTATCCTGCAGTCTGTCTCACCTGTCCTGCTTGCTGGATGCCTGAATATGAGGAAATTCAAGCAGCCATACTGGAACTGTGAGGTTTCTTCTTGTTAATTAATGATCATCTCTCTAAGTTGTGACATGGCAACACAAAATCCAGTCAAGTGGATGTCGAGACTAAATAGTTTACTTAATGAGCTGATCGAAGGGCAAACCAACATTTCACTACGGCTTAATTAACACATCGCTATGTCTTTATGGCATTCGTCTGAAAACCGAGGACAAGGTTAAATGTGACTCGTTCATCAATTAAAGGCAAGGAAAATTGCTCAATGATTATAAGTCAGGGCCCGTGACCGAGTGGCTCTTGATGTTTAGGCTGAATTGTAATTGTTATACTACAGGTGATGCTGCAGAGCCACATCTCCTGTAAATCACAGCGTAATGTGCACAAGCTGTCAAAGCAATTAGAGGCTAATTGTTTTTGAAGTGACTGTCCTGGCTTTCATAAACCACAAGAATAGAGAATTTCAAGCTTTAACATGACTTCAATAGTAATGGATTCCACCAAGGAGGTCTAGGCCTATAATAACTGGAGAATCGTTAGCATTCCCATAGCAATTGAGATGCAACTGAGACGTGGGACGTGAGATGAAAGTGAAATTTAAATATTACGGACGGACGGACGGACAGATGGATGGAGATATATAAACTAATGTAAGAATAAATAAAAATGCACATGGGAATTTTTTTAAAAGCTTAAACTGCAAACATGTCAAGTTCAGGACTCAAATTCTTCCAATCTTAAGGCTGGTGGAAGAATTTATCAAATCATTTTTCTTCTCTTTCAGCTTAAACAATAAACAAAATTAACTGCAAGTCTGGTTCATAGTTGCTTGCAAATCTCTTATGAATTCAACTTATTTCCTTCTTTCTGTATGAAGAATAATACATAGTGCTGTATCCATTTTTAGTTCACTTGTCAGTGTACATGAGTTCCCATTTGCATAGAAAAGCTAACAAATCTCTGGACATTAATTTGATTGCTAAAGGAGTCTTTTATTCAACAGTTTTGACGAACTGTTGAATCATTCTAAACCTAAAGAACCCTAAGGACCTGTTTACGGGCAGGAAGCTTGCGTTAAGTCTAAATTTATTCAAACAAGCTGTAAAAACGGCTTCAGCCCTGTCCAGTGGAAAAACCATCACACTTTGAGCCCCTCCACCTCATCATCTCAGAGTCAAAACTCCATCAGTTCATCACCAAACTGTGTTGACGGAATACACTTTCTCAAATTCACAAGTTTTCCCTGACATACTTGGAGCTTGTCATAACTGGAAGTGAATTTACAGTGAATCTGTGTCCACCAGGACCATGCAATGCCCTACAAAAAAAGTGTAACTAACCTTTTTCTTACGATCTCCCTATCACAAATCAAAAGCCTGCTGATTTGTATTCAGGATCAGGTGTAGAGTCTTTAGGGTGAATTATTGCCTCACCTATAACCCGATGGTCATTCATTCTCTAATGGCCATCTAGATTGATATGAAGTTTACAATGTGTTTGGCAGCTAATTTGTGAACGGATGGCCAAATAAACCCCAGTGCGAGATAACGACTCTCTATTACACAAGAATGGTGAAACTGCTCTCAATATTATGCCGGAGGAATGTTAATGAGCGTCTACCCGTGCCGTAAGCCCTCCAAATTCCTTTTGGTTTATCCTTTGCACTGGAAAGGGACAATATACAAAGGCGGCAAGCTGCTTTATAGAAATGACCTTCCAAACAAACGCAAGAGGGACATTTTGCAATGCAGACAGACATCAACAGGGCTGTTTCTATTTCTGTCTTTTGTCAGTATAGCAAAAATTGTGGACAGCTAATGTCTCATGCATTCATAGTCAGCTAATTTTTCTCTATGCTATTTACAGCAACGTCACTGATAGGCAACATTTCAGAAATGAAGTTATTTTTGACATACTGTAGCAAAACTGCACAACATGCATTATGAATGTACTTATTTTGTATATACACATGTATGAAGAACCTTGTGTGACCAGCTAAAGCACAAAATACTTTAAACAAGATAAGGGCATTTAGTCTTTTCCATGACCTTTCTATCCTTGCAGGCATTGTCCTGAACTTCTAAAATAAACTCACCTTACCCCAGAGGACAATATGACACTGCTACTCCAAACACTGAGGTGCAGTCCAAACATTGCAGGAAGACGATTGCTTCTAAACTGTAAAGAAAGACGTTGACAGAAAACTTTAAGGCCATGTCAGAGTTGTGACATATCGGATAGCACACCTGCTCCTACACATTGAGAGTTCAACTCTCTCTTTTCAGAGTCCTGTTTCTTTATTAATTCCTGCCCATTACCTACTTTCAATGAAACTTTACTTTAATAAAGGGTTAGTTCACCTAAAATCACATTTTGTCATCAGTTTCTCACCCTCATGTCATTCCAAACCCAAAGACTTTCATTCATCTTCAAAACACTGGTCATAATATTTTTAATGAAACCAACATTTCCGCCCCTCCATTGAAAATCCATTCACCCAAAAGTGCTTCAAAATGTTCAAAAAGAGATCGTAAAAGAAATCGAGCCAAGTCTTACACCACAGACTTAATTTAGGCTGTTATTCACACGCAAACATTGATGTACGGGAAACAGGTCAATTTAGCTCAAAGGGAATAATTTATGATTTTATAGGGAATTTGGACAGAGTCACTGTTTTACGGCTGATCACTGAGTCGGCCAGCGATTCATTGAACAAGCCGTATAACATCAACTCTGCAATGGATATTAAAATCCAAAATATAGTGAAAACACTATTAATTAGCACAGTAACAAGATCAGCAGTTTAAGACATTAACTTGTAAGCACAAAACACAAGATACTTCTCTTTTCAATATAAATAAGACTTTATTAGATACATTTAAGACATATAAAATAATCTAACACACGCATTCACACAGGTTGCAGAAAGAAAGTTTACAGCAATGTGTGCAATTGCATAGACCTGAACAACCATCAATCACTTAATTAAACCTTGCATTGAGTTCCTCAGTGAGGTTAAAATTAATTTTAAATGCACCAGTTCAGCTAGAGTCTGGAGGTACTTGCATTGCCTGTGTACACTCTTAAAAAAAAAAAAAAGGTGCTTCACGATGCCATAGAAGAACCTTTTTGTCTATATGGTTCTATAAAGAACTTTTAACATCTGAAGAACCTTTCTGTTTCACAAAAGGTTCTTTGTGGTGAAAGAAGGTTCTTCAGATTATAAAAAGAAAAGCAAGAGATGGTTCTTTAAAGAACCTTTGACTGAATGGTTCTTTGTGGAACCAAAAAAGGTTCTTCTATGGCATCGCTTGAAGAACCTTTTGAAGCACCTTTATTTTTAAGAGTGTAGGGGGATTCCCTTTGTTGTTGTCTTTAAAGAAAGGGGGTTTCCCGAGATTGCTGATTGGCTGGAAGTTCAGTAGTCGTTGAAGTGATGTCTTGGGAAGCCAATGGTTGGGCGTTTGAAGTTTTGAGGCAGTCACAGACTCGAGGGCGACCTCGGAGACACGTTGTTGGGGCAAAACTTAACTCAGAACACGAAACTTTCAACGGAAAAGAAAATAAATTAAAGTAGAGGAATAGAAGTAACGAGACTAGATGGGTTTTCTCCTCATGGTTTTAGAGGAGCTGCTGGCGTGTAAGGCAGAGCACGCTCAAAGAGCGCTAAAAAGCAGCGTCAAAATAACGGTAGCAAAAAGGCAAGGATAAAAAACCTAAAAGCCGCATGGCTAAAAGTGATGACTTGAAGCATAATTTGATGGTGTCCTGAGTATTTAAAACGGGCTGTTGGACACATCCCAACTGGTGTTTTGACCAATTAGACACTGTCTTAGCTCGGGGTGTTGCTATATTTCTCCTCCCAATTCATAAATCAAATGTTATCTCATCAGTCACATGGTCTGAATTTTCCCGCTCTTGCAGAGACATAATTTCTATAACAAGAATATGATACATTTGACAAAGTATTGATTGATAGAAATGTTTAAAGCATGAATTTTCAAACTCATACATACCCAACATGAATATAATCCTATAAACTATTCAATAGTTATTCAAAATACACACACAATAAGTGATTAGAACATGATAGTCAAATGTATGGGTTACATACATAATATGGAGTTGAATTGGAGAAATGATTAGCTGCTCATAAGTCTTTTAGCATCATTTAGGTGCATATATATATATGGAAAGGCAGTTTCTGTGCCATTCTGTGGACGTAAGGATATGTTCTGTGAAGACCAGAGAGGTTAAAAGGTCTCCTAAGGAATCTCAGTCTGGTTCTTGTCCTCTAGGTGGGGGGGAGTCAATCCAAAGAGCTTGTGATCGTGATTACTATCATGTATTTACATGTGATGGTCATGCTGTGCATCTCTTTGACCATCAATCTTGATTACTTGCCCCAAAATTGATAATCTCCTTCCTGAGTTGTTATGATCAATGTGTTATTTTGTGTTAATGTTGAAAGCTGTTCTGTGAAAGAGTTGGTTAGTTAGGCTTGCTTCAGACTGGCTGG
>NW_015505186.1:570462-572418 GCF_001515645.1 Sinocyclocheilus grahami | reverse complement strand
AATATGTGCAATTGCATAGACCTGAACAACCATCAATCACTTAATTAAACCTTGCATTGAGTTCCTCAGTGAGGTTAAAATTAATTTTAAATGCACCAGTTCAGCTAGAGTCTGGAGGTACTTGCATTGCCTGTGTACACTCTTAAAAAAAAAAAAAAGGTGCTTCACGATGCCATAGAAGAACCTTTTTGTCTATATGGTTCTATAAAGAACTTTTAACATCTGAAGAACCTTTCTGTTTCACAAAAGGTTCTTTGTGGTGAAAGAAGGTTCTTCAGATTATAAAAAGAAAAGCAAGAGATGGTTCTTTAAAGAACCTTTGACTGAATGGTTCTTTGTGGAACCAAAAAAGGTTCTTCTATGGCATCGCTTGAAGAACCTTTTGAAGCACCTTTATTTTTAAGAGTGTAGGCTTTGTTGTTTTGTTGTTGTCTTTAAAGAAAGGGGGTTTCCCGAGATTGCTGATTGGCTGGAAGTTCAGTAGTCGTTGACTTGGGAAGCTGGGAAGCCAATGGTTGGGCGTTTGAAGTTTTGAGGCAGTCACAGACTCGAGGGCGACCTCGGAGACACGTTGTTGGGGCAAAACTTAACTCAGAACACGAAACTTTCAACGGAAAAGAAAATAAATTAAAGTAGAGGAATAGAAGTAACGAGACTAGATGGGTTTTCTCCTCATGGTTTTAGAGGAGCTGCTGGCGTGTAAGGCAGAGCACGCTCAAAGAGCGCTAAAAAGCAGCGTCAAAATAACGGTAGCAAAAAGGCAAGGATAAAAAACCTAAAAGCCGCATGGCTAAAAGTGATGACTTGAAGCATAATTTGATGGTGTCCTGAGTATTTAAAACGGGCTGTTGGACACATCCCAACTGGTGTTTTGACCAATTAGACACTGTCTTAGCTCGGGGTGTTGCTATATTTCTCCTCCCAATTCATAAATCAAATGTTATCTCATCAGTCACATGGTCTGAATTTTCCCGCTCTTGCAGAGACATAATTTCTATAACAAGAATATGATACATTTGACAAAGTATTGATTGATAGAAATGTTTAAAGCATGAATTTTCAAACTCATACATACCCAACATGAATATAATCCTATAAACTATTCAATAGTTATTCAAAATACACACACAATAAGTGATTAGAACATGATAGTCAAATGTATGGGTTACATACATAATATGGAGTTGAATTGGAGAAATGATTAGCTGCTCATAAGTCTTTTAGCATCATTTAGGTGCATATATATATATGGAAAGGCAGTTTCTGTGCCATTCTGTGGACGTAAGGATATGTTCTGTGAAGACCAGAGAGGTTAAAAGGTCTCCTAAGGAATCTCAGTCTGGTTCTTGTCCTCTAGGTGGGGGGGAGTCAATCCAAAGAGCTTGTGATCGTGATTACTATCATGGATTTACATGTGATGGTCATGCTGTGCATCTCTTTGACCATCAATCTTGATTACTTGCCCCAAAATTGATAATCTCCTTCCTGAGTTGTTATGATCAATGTGTTATTTTGTGTTAATGTTGAAAGCTGTTCTGTGAAAGAGTTGGTTAGTTAGGCTTGCTTCAGACTGGCTGGTGCTAGGATCTGATTTACGAACATCCTGTTGTCTCATCCTGGGCCCCTTTGTGGAATTTGGCTCTTTGGGTTGTTCAACACCAATCTGATCAAATCTTAAAGTGTCCGATTCGCTCTGATACCCTACATTGTTCAACGCACATACATGGAGCACATCAAATATGGATAAAATACTTGGATAACAAAAAAAATAATAATATACTTTGCCATTCAAACTTAAAAGCAAAAACAACTTTAAGCCATTTGTATATTGACAGAGAAGTGTAAAAAGGCAGATTTTTGGTGCTACCAAACGTCATTCTGACCTGTCCAACAACAGCAACATTGACTCAACCAATGGTATTAGTTTGGGGCATGGCTATCTGTTTATTAAGGGGG
>NW_015505186.1:565406-570258 GCF_001515645.1 Sinocyclocheilus grahami | reverse complement strand
GGGGGGGGGGGGGGGGGGGGGGGGGGTTCAGTGTTTAGGAACAAGTTTGCGGTCTCCATCTGGTGATTATAATAATGCAGAAAATAACACACATCACCTTTAAGCTCTATCAACAGCAGCTGTGACAGTCAGTTGGCTATAAAAATGTCAACACTTGTAAAATACCTCAGTTTGTAAAAACAAACAAGTTGACAAATGCACTTACAATGGAAGAATATGAAGCAAATGGTGTGCCATGGATGCTGTTAATAGAGATTGTTTAAAACATGAATATTACTTAAAGGTCCCATACACTTTATTTCACATTATTCCTTTTATCCTTATTGGTCTTGCAGTAAAACTCAGAATGGCACAATTTTCCACCAACTTTTCTCTTAGATTAAACACAGAGCACAACAGCCTATGGCCTTTATCTAATAAAAGAAAACAGCAAGGCTGAAATTACCGACTCGTGAATGAGAGAGAAGGTGAACACTTCGAGCTGACTCCTTCAGGCGCTCATGCGGAGGTGCTGGCAGGCTAATTGATTATTGACAGCATGCCTGTTTCTGCGTGCCTACGGCAAGGTATGCTATGTCCTCCAAGTGACTGACTGCATCACAAAACTGTGATAAAAAGTTGAGGGACCAACTCTGATTTATTATTCTTAATTAAACAAAAAGTAGTATTAGTATTAGCCAGATCAGCTGTGAAAATATTCCATAATTTCATGACTTTTTCAAGACTAACAAGTGTTTCTCCTTATGCTGAGAAACAAATTGGTGTCTTCACTATTGCATTGTCTTGCCCTGAGGAGCTTTTGTTTACACTGACTGTAGACGCTTTGTTGAAAATATCTATTTCAAAATCATATTCCAAAATCATCTATTACCATTTTCAAATATCTCCAAGCAAACTAGTGCAGCTAAAAGAAAAACTGAAAATTAGATGGTTGGATAAAAGAAATAGATCACCCAAAAACTGTAATTGGCAAAAAAATAAACGACTAATAAATTGTGTTCCACTGAAGAAAGTAAGTCATACAAGTTTGAAAAAACATAAGGATGAGTAGGCTAAATGACAAATTTTCATTTTTGGGTGAACTCTCTCTTTAACGACTGGTAGAACCAGTAAGCAATGCCACTTTTTAAAAAAAGGCTCCAAAAGGGGGGTTTCACAGTGATGCCTTGGAACAACTATTTTGGGTTACCCAAAGAACCTTTCAGTGAACAGTTCTTAAAAGAACCCATTTTTTCTTAGTGTGAAGAACATTTTAATAATCTGAAGAACCTTTTACCACTATAAAGAACCTTTTGTGCAATGGAATGTTAACAGTTCTTCATGGAACCATAGATGCCAATAAAGAACTTTATTTTTAAGAGTGTAGGAATCTCTTCATGCTAGCACTAACAGCAAGTAACTTCTGACTGGTTATTCTGAGAAAATGGTACTTATTCTGAGAACTACTAAATCAGACCATTCAAAAATAAACTTTTGGTCGGCTTTCGAAACCGTCACGCTCCTTTTCATTATTCTGTGGAAGAGGCTCTTCCTGTTTGGGAGAATACAAGTCACCCAGGGGAACTTATTTTGTTCTCTGACTCAGAAACCGGCATCCTGCAGCACTGCGACAATCATACCACTTTTATTCCTAGGACAACAGAAAACAAGTTTATGGCTCAAATCTATAGGAGCTTGTTATTTATCATGACATATCATGAACGTATGCAACTCTTTGAAAAAGGATAAAAATACAGAATTGCGAGATAAGCAAGGCTTGCGCAGGATGTTGCTAAACAAAGTGCGTCTACCAGGCGCTCCCTCACTCCTACGTGAATGAGTTAAGGTGTCGGAAAAACATGGCTTGGTTATACGTGGGTGCTGATTTTTCTTGACTTGTCTTGTCTGAGGAGTCATGCTGGCAAAGGAGACTTACCACTTGCACCTGGTTGTCAGCACACCTGAAGAAAGGCTGCGCTCGCCTATTTCTATCCAAGCCTCCACTTTTAATCTCTACGTAAACCTAACAACATTGCATTTCCTGATTAAAATCACTCAGAGATCAAATTCAACTAGAGGATACTTGTTATTCCTGGTGCTAATCGCACATCTCTATCCAAGGACAGACAAAAATCAATCAAATATACGTTACCTTTGAACGACTTTGCCAATTGTTTAACACCACGTCCCGTAAATACCATTTGCGAGAGGGAGAAATCTTTGTCGCCTTCTATTTATTTGCGTGAGGCGTTTAAGCAGAGTCTCAATATGACCCAATAAAAGTTTGGAAGGAAATCCATTTCATTTCCCATAAAAAAAATTGTCTGAAAAGTCATGCATTTAAATGCGGGCTTCCCAAATGCTCCCTTGAATGTATAACTTTGCCTTCCCCGAGACCCACACCAACCAAATCAATCTTTATAGATTGGCATCACCGTAATATTTATGCATCAATCTCAGAGCTACAGCCAAACATAAACAATAAGGTCAGTTTACTGTTGAGGGTTGATCCATAATTGGTATTTTACAGTTTTACTGTTAAAAATCACAGTTTTACTGGAACGGACTACAAATCACGCAAAATGATAAAATACAATTTGAAATTAGATGAAACCAAAGCAAACAACTCATGCATACTAAGGTAAACATGAAATGAAAGCTCTTATAATACCTGTGCATATATATACACACATTATGAAGCTACACTATTCAACTGCAAAGCAAAAAGATGAGAAAACTGTTAAAAAAAAATTTTTTTTTAAATAAATAATTGGAAATCTCACCATCTGGTGGGAAAGATAAAATATGTGAGTGATTTTAGAGCTCAACAGAGAGTATGCAAACAGGCCATGAGTGAATCATTTCTAGTATTGCTGCTGGGATTTCCTAATTTAGATTTTATTTTAAACTAAGTACGTCCCACTGTATGGTGTGGGATTATTGATGCCACAATGGGGGCTTGTCTTTTGTCGAAAACCATGTACGGAACAATAAGCACTGATCTATGTTCTCTCCGAACCTCTCCTGAGAAATATCTTCATCATTTCTAATGGAAGCACAGGCTGAGCTTGCAGTTCCTTAAGCTTATTTGCAATAACCGTACAAGAATAAACACTGCAGAGAGAAAAGGCAACTGAAATAAGGCACTCGACTAAATCCTGATGTATACGGCTCTCTGAGAGCTATAACAAGACATTGTCCCAACAATACTGAATTTGATGAGCAGGCAATGAGATGTTGTGGACTGGCTGCATTTCCGAGTGCTCCATTATGAATATATTCCACGTGAAATGATTTTCAGATCCTCTCTCACATCTTAATATCACTCTACACAGCCCACCACAGTAATCAACAGCAATCATAGTTTCAAACGTCTCTCTAGCTACAGCTAATGAGCTGCATTCCAGCACCTTTGGAATGCCGCCTTCAAGAATACAGCGGGTTATTTTTTACCCATCAAAGAACAGCTCCAGGTATCCTTTGAACAAAGACATCAGAGAGGAAAAAACAAAACGAAACAGCAAACGAATGTTTTGCTGACGGCTGTGAGGCCACTAGAGAAACACAGTATGTGAGGTTGCAACTAACAAGTGCAAAAGATGAACTAATAACCATCCAGATGCAAAGTAAAAGATGAGAAAACTGGAAACAAATCTAATTTATCTCATTTAACTAATTACTTAAAAATATACTAAAGTGATCAGACTACAAAAAAAATGCAGAAAAATAGTCTGGCATCTGGCATCAGGGGCCTGTACCATGAAGTCGGATTAGCTGGCTAGCCAGGTAAGTTTCAGTTTAGTTTGCACCAATTTTGGGTTTTAGGTACCATGAAAGAGGTTTGGCTTTTAGCTGCGTTTGTTGCCATAGTAACTTACACTGCACAGCTAACCTGGGGCCTGTCCCGTCATGGTAGATGAACAAATTCAGAGATACAGGATTAGTTTTGATTTGACAAAACCAAACCAAACCAAACCACTCCAATCCGGCTTTGTTGGTACCATGATACTGATCATGAACTTTCTTTGTCACTTTGTGAACTTTGATCCTGAGTTTGTGGAGCACGTGCACATGAATGTGTGACATCACTGGCGAACAGCCAATCACGAGCCTTGGTTAAATGTTAAAGGTTTTGCTAAAGGTTAAGAGATTGAAGAATTTGATGAATTTAAATGCATTTACAATGAAAAAGTATATAGTATATAGATCAGTCTATATAACTCATTATAATCAGTGATGCTGTCTACACTGGATGCGGCGCGACACGACAAATCCCCGACAGTAAACTGCTGCCGCATTATATTTATGACGTGCTGACAAATTTCAAATGATTTTCAACAGTCACTTTGTCGCTTCCAGTGTAGACAGACTTTAGCTGATGCGGCGCGGCATGACAACAACTTTCGCATCCAGTGTAGACGGGTGTAACGGTTGCCCGTTACATCCTACAGTACATAAAATTTCACTTACCAGAGTAAGGAGAGATGACAGAGTACGATGGCGAATGATTTGCAGATCCTCAGTACCACTGACAGACATATAATCTTGTAAAATATGTGGCAAGTACTGCCGCTCCATAGTATAAACAGAGTACGTGCGATTGCGAATCTCGAAAGTGAAAGTGAAACTAAAAGCGATCGTGCATGCAAAAGCACAATGCCAGTTTCAATGCCAGGTATAATAGAGGCTCCCTGATGCCGAAATATATATGTAGTATAATTACCCAATTATATAACAGTGAGGAAAAATATTTAAATATATATTTTCCTCCCATCTCGTATTTATTCCCTTTGGGGTTCCGCCTACACGTCATTTTCTTTCCGAACACGGTATTCGGATGCAGGGGGAATGGGGGGGGGGGGGGGGGGGGCAC
>NW_015505186.1:528031-565353 GCF_001515645.1 Sinocyclocheilus grahami | reverse complement strand
AGTGTGGGAACATGACCATCGCGATGTTGCGGTCTAGATACCTCCTCATTAAGGGGGGGGGGGGGGGGGGGGGGGGGGGGGGGGATCCCCGATGCCGGCTCAACATCGTGATGTCTATCAGCCCAACCCTATTTCCAACTATATAAACTAACTTAAGTTTCACTTGTGACTGTACTGATAAAGCAAGATAATTTCCTCTATTTGTCCTCTTTCATGGACAGTACTTTCTTCAGAGTAAATGCGTTAAAATTCCTCATATTCTTTCATCTCTTACAATACATAAACAAAAGAGTTTTGAATCTCGCTGGCTCTCTCACGAGAAGTGAATCACACTTGCTCATTGTTGTGATTGGCTGTTCGCCACTGATGTCACACATTCATGTGCACGTGCTTCACAAACTCAGGATCAAAGCCTGAGCTGACAAAGAAAGTTGATGATCAGTATCATGACACCAATAAGGCTGGATTGGAGTGGTTTGGTTTTGTGAAACTAATCCTGTAACTCTTAATTTGTTCATCTACCATCATGGTACAGGCCCCAGGTCAAATAGGTCAAAATTAGGGCTGTCAGTCAATTAAAAATTTGTATCTAATTAATTACATGGTGTCGATTAATTAATCTAATTAATTGCAAAATAAAACCCACAAATTTAGCTATTTTGTGCTAAATGAGAAAGTATCAAGTAGAAATTACAAATTGTAGCTTTGGAAAGAAAAATTTTATTTGATTCAACATAAAATATATTACACATAAACATTTAAGGTATAACAGCCTAACATAAACTATGGAATATAAAAGAAGATAATTTGAGAAACAACTCAGTATTACAATGAAAGTCATTAACCAAAACAGCTTTGTTACCAGTCTTCAAAATACCTTCTTTTATGATCCACAAAAGAAGTGTTTGAATTTTAGCAATCTTTGGCATGCAAAAGACTGATAAATTCATAATTAACGGCATGGGTTCAGTCGACAGAAATACGGGACACACAGGCCTATAATAACTGCTGAAATGTTTGCGGGGCAAATCTCAGATCAGTCTGAGTGCTCACGGTACTCACAGTGCGTTCAGTTGTACACCTGCAGGCGCCACTGACTCGGACGGTTGTTGTGGTAATAAACACCGTAAACAGCAAACGTTCGCGTGTCCGTGCATATCCTATATGAAAAGCATTTTAGGGGGCCCTTGGCTTTTGGGGGCCTAAGGCGGTCGCCTACCTTTGCCTAATGGGTAAGTCCGCCCCTGATTCTAAAAGCAACTCATGTAAACACCATAATCATAATATTGGCTTATTTAGAATAAGGTAAATAATTAGATTACTGATGTTCATGTAAATGTAGTCATTGATTCACACGATTCGTTCAAAACGCAGATTCATTCAGAAACTAAACACCACTGTGTTGCTCACAGACGCGCATCAATTCTGCTGTTGCTTTAAAGGTAAGTTCTCTGCAAAATTCAGCAAAAAAAAACACACATAATATTGTGTTTAAATATAACACAATATCAACTTCTTATTTACTGAACTGTTGTATAAAATAACATTTAACAAACTCGTGATATTCAGGACAAAATCAGCACTCGTGTGATATTGCTCTCGCTGCTCGTGTGACATCGCTTATCGTATGATATAAATATGAGACAAAAAACTCATACAGGGGCATTTTTTGCACCAATATCTTGAATTTTAGGGCATAACTGCATTTATGAAGTTGTTGCCCTGCATCATATCTGTCAACAGTCAACTGTATGAAATGTAAGATGATGTACATGTCTGGGGGCGTGACCAGTGCGTTAACTGCATTAAAATATTTTAATCACGTTATTTATTCATAACTATAATTAAGTTAACGAGTTAAACTGGCAGCCCTATAATCAAAATACAATATAACAAAGAGTGAAAAATGTAAGGGGGTCTGAATACTTTCCGTACCCACAGTATATAATAAAAACAATGACACCAATAAAAAGAAAAAAATAAGAAGAAACATAGCCTAAGGCTTGTTCATAATAAGATCAATGACATTAATTTAGAAAATAGATAGCATGACGACTTTAAAAGCATTAAAAAATTTGCATGACCACCTGCTATGAATTTGAATTTAACAACAATAGCATCATTTAATCACTCGCTCACTTTAGAATGCACTATTTTTGTCAAATGCTGACAAGAACATGTCAACTGTAAAATTAGCGGAAATATTTTATTGTCATAAACAAAGCTTCTTTATTCACAGTGCAAAGATCATAGGAATCGACAAATAAATTTACTGTTGATTATTTTCATCATCAATTATTCCTGATTTTATCAAGCAGCCATTGCAGCCCTAGTACAAACATTTCAAAATCAACTACAGTCTGAGAATTTAAAGTCAGCTTTGACCAGCAATTCTTTCATCTCAGCTAAAATGTAACTTTCTATTTTCTTTTCTTTTTACTGTAGAGGACAGAGAAATGAGAATTTCTGAAAATAACTATTTTCACATCGTTGTCTCTCTGTGTGTTGCATTGCTTTAATCTCCTCGTGCACAGTAGACAGCATATAAAATCTAGACAGCAGGATACAAGGTGAGTCCCTAAGAGAAGCATTATTATATTACAGCTGTAGCAGATGCACTCTTGAGCATTCCTTACATAAACCTCTACCTTAGCTCATATCAGAGGGAATATTGAATTTCCGAGGTTATACCCACTGGTATTAGCATTTCATTTTATAATTTAGTGGCTGACCTGAAGATTAAGTAGTCAGTGACTTGAACAGCAGCATGACTACTGCAGTGAATCAAAAGATTAGTATGCAGGTTATTCAATGGCATGGCAAAGTCATCTGAAGTGGTCCAAAGGTGGCCACTGCAATATAGATACTGTTATATTGCAGTATTGCAAATGAAAAAACAATGAGATAGACCTGGACATTAGTGCAAAAGAAAAGCCAAGAAAACCTGGAGGGAAAACCTCATTTACAACAAGATTTAAAAAACAATATTCATCTAAAAATCAAGTTTCTGAGCTCTATCTTATGCCCTGAACGCTTGCATCCCTATTAAAGCATCCTGATAAATATGCAACCACTACTTCTAATTCTGATGGGACATGCAAATGAGCGATTGCAAACATTGCTTGATTAAGTGTCACATTTTAATGAGATGAGCTATTATCGGTCCTAACTTAATCTAATGTTATTAAGGATGCAAAAAAATGAACTACGAATCTATGAAATATTTATATTTACAAGATTCGGGTCACAAATCTTGTCTGACGAGCATGACAAGAGAGCTGACATCATCGATTTCAACGAGATGAATTCCTCCAACCTCTGGCAAGATGTTGAACCATGCAGGGTCCACTTATAACAAAACTCCTCAAGGGAAGAATATTTCCATAGCTTGCTAAAGAGGTTATTGTGATTTGATAGCCTGTGGAAATTACTCATTTCCAATGCTAATGGCAAATGCAACAGAAACAAGCGGAACGACCAGGGAATTTAACATATTAGAATTCTCTGCACAAAACGCTGTCTATAAATCACTGGATTTCTATGGTGTACATGACTCTGTATACTAGGTTTGAGTTTGATCAATGCATCATTTCTTTTGAGTGAGAATGTTGTATATCTACAAGGATGGATGTTTCTTTAATTGCGGCATGAGGAAGAAATTTCAAACTATTTGTCCGCATAACTGTAAGAGGGAAAAACAGATAACAGAGCATATGATTAATAAGAAATTTCATTTCAACAATGACCCAAAAAGGCCATTACGATTTCCAGTCATGCATTTATCATTAATTATAACAAGCTTTCCATAAGCCTCCATGAAATTCAACGAGCAAAGAAATGTTGTGCCGGAAATCTATTCAATGAATGCTGAGTCAACTGTAATTTCAGCCTTAAACGCTTGTTTGCTTCTTTTCATTTCACTTCAAGCATTTGAAATTTTACTCAAAGAATGTAAATGTTATGACAATGTGTTGACGGAGTACTTGCAAACCTCGAGGAGGTTTGGAAACTATAATGATGAAAATTCTCTAAATGCAATGTAATATAAAACCCCCTTAGCTGGTTTCATAATACTAAAAAAGTCATTTTGGCTTCAACTGAAAGGCTGATTGATCCAATACATGCCATTTTCGGTTGGAAGACTTTTGTATTGACAAGTAACGCACATTATTCCTTAAAAGCTGAGTAACAGCACTCTGATAGATTAGCAGAGCTTTTTTAATCAGGGTTTGTGCGGGGTAACGGGAAAATCCCTGATAGCTCTAATTGAAATGTCCAGGCTTTACTCTACCTCTTCACTCCTCAAAGAGGCCACATACTAATCAAAAACAGAAGGATTAGAGTCTCAACATGTGCTGCTCAATCACTCTATCCACCATCTGTTAGATGAAGAACACACTCAACACTGATCTTCAACACCACTATAGTAGGAGTCATTTCATGAACAAATTCAAATTTATTTCAAATGAGTTCACTGTACTATGGGAAATACTGTAATGTAATGAAGGTTAACTCTGTGATCGTTTTTTTTTTTTTTAAGTGACAAACAAACTGAATCATAGTTTTGAATAGTTTCAAACACTTTCTATTCCACAGAAATGAATTAAATGCTGTTTTTGCTACTTTTACAGAGTTACTCAATTTCACACAATCCCAGAATGCAGTTGAAGGGCTTTGCAAAGATGTCATTATTCAAGGATTAACCAAGCCAACTATACGAAACCCGCAAGAAACACAAATATTAAATGCTGTTGAAGGGCATTTACGTAGACGTCTTAAAGAAACAGTGACAAAACAAACCGTGTTTAACCATTTAGGGTCAGAGAGAATGTGGAAAATGGTCTGGTATAATATAATTCTGACTGTTTTAGGTGAAAGAAGTCTTGACTAAGATAAGAAGTGGTCCTCTGAGGAAAAAAAGAAATCCCAACAAGAATGTGCTGAACATGGTTAATATCTACTTTAACCAATGCTTGGATGGATTTAATGTACAACAGTGCAATTAATTAAACAAGATCAACAATTACTAATATGTACAAGGATATTTTCAATATTTTTTGTTATATACAGTGGTGTGAAAAAGTGTTGGCCCCCTTCCTGATTTCTTATTTTTTTGCATGTTTGTCGCACTTTAATGTTTCAGATCATCAAACAAGTTTAAATATTAGTAAAAGATAACACAAGTGAACACAACATGAGGTCCTATTTAAGAGATTTCTTGATTGCGAACAGGTGTGGCAGTAATCAGGCCTGGGTGTGGCTAGAGAAATTGAACTCAGGTGTGATAAACCACAGTTTTAACAGGGGGGCAAACACTTTTTCACACAGGGCTATGTAGTTTTGGATATTGTTTTCCCTTAATAATAAAAACCTTCATTTAAAAACTGCATGTTGTGTTTACTTGTGTTATCTTTGACTGATATTTAAATTAGTTTGATGATCTGAAACATTAAAGTGACAAACATGCAAAAAAATAAGAAATCAGGAAGGGGGCCAACACTTTTTCACACCACTGTATAACTTTAGAGTCACATTTTCATTTGAAAAAAAAAACAGTGCTGGCATATCAAATATTTTAGGTTTCAAGCCATTTGTGACCTCTGCCAGTGAAGTCTCTATAATCACACTAATAAGACCCAGATGTAGTCGAAGTTGTCAAGATTCAGTATTAACTTTTTTTTGCCACATACACATTTACACACAGAACACAAACTGCAGTGAAATGTAAACCTGGTCAGCTTCTCAGACAGTGCTAGAAATGTCTGCCTTTCTGTGATTGCAGCAGAGATGAGTTTGACAGGTTTATTAATGCTTCAAGAGAAAGAGCATGTATGTTCCAGCCGTATGGCATTTCGAAAGAGATTCCAAGTAACAAAGCACTGGATAAAACAGGTCTTATTATTAGCTTCAGAACAGTGGGACTCCAGAAACATGAAAAGAAACAGCCATTAATGTCACAGAACTCAAACCCTAAACATACCATTTTGGACAGACACTCTGTATAAGACATAAATATAGGCCAGATAAAGCGGTTTCTACCAGGATTCCTAGTATTAAAGTGTTCAAGGCTTTGAACAATCACTTGATTGTTCCTGAGCGAATATTTGAAACGTCAAAAGTTTTTCAATTGCATTTTGTTTGACATGCTGATGAGACCGCAATATCGGACTGCCAACTTATGAAGGCTGCATTCTTCAGACGTGACAACCCATGAATAGCCACATCTATGGATGTTCACTGCACCAAGTCCTAATCTAAACCTCTGTGTCATTCATACTTCACAGAATCACTCACTGGAAACAATGCTGAACTTCTCTACAACAGCTTTTGTGAATGAGCAGAGTATATGACAGAATCTTCTCACATCGTTGCAGCAGATGTTTAATAATCAGTGCTGAGGGCCACATCTGAACAGATATGAAGGCTACTTTGTACTATTTTTCATTACTTGTGAAGGTTTGACGCTCATATAAAAGTCAGAGGGTCTGAAATGATCCCCAAAGCTACTTAATAGCCACTGCCAACTCAATTTTTAGGCATGATTTACTTAGACAAACATGCAGAATCCAAAACCAGATGGGAAATTGGTTTGACTAATAACTATTGTACATTTCATAATCCAAGTTTTATTCTTATTCACAACCAAAATCACTGCAGCTTCACAGCCCCCCCTGCAGATGTGGAGATTTCCGAATTAGTTTGCTTGAATTAGTCGTTTTGTGTACTTAAGGAAAACGCATTTCAATAAACACAAAAATCACATTCCCTCCAAGTAATTGCAAATGAAAAGCACGATGACAAATGGAGAAGTAATTTTGGCCCTAAAGGCTACGTCAAAATAATGGCAACACACACTAGCATTTCATTTTTCCACTTGAGGAAATGTGAGAGTCCTCTTGTCCTTTTGATCAAATTAGCAAAGGGGTAATTTTGCAACTAGGCTAAAATCAGCACCACTTTGTCGTCATCGACACCTAATGCGTCTAATTTGCGTAATAACACATCATGCTGAGACTCAGCAGGACTGTATCACTTTGGATAGATGATGCAGCATTTTATATCATAATAAAGGGTGTCTTCAGACTAAAGATCATGTTATTTTTTTCATTAAGTGCAAGGAGGCGTAATCTCTCAAGCTTTTTCAGAACACCACTAAAAAAAAAGTATCCTAATTAAGACAAAACAAATATACAGTAACAGTATATTTCTATTTTTAAGCCTTTTGACAGTAACTGATATATATACACATTCATTCTCAGCTCTGAAATGACTTAAAAAGGTAATTTTTTTGTCAGAAGAACCATTTGAATCAAATTGCCATTATTGCCTAGAACTAAAACACAGTAAAAATCTAGTTTAAAAAATGTTTTCCGCAGCATTTTTACTACAAAAATTGAATGTAGTGCCCAACATTGCATACTTTTTTTTGTGTGCGTTAAATTAACGCATGACCTGGTTTAAAAGGGCAGTTCTTGTTGGACATTTCAGTGAACACACAACCATACTGTGTATAAAATAGAATAGTTCATAAGTACGTGACTGCTGTAAGTTAAGGCATTTTTCCACAAAATTAAAATTACAAATGCAAATGTAATGACACCATATGGAAACGTAATGGCCAAATAAACACTGGAGAAATTGGAGAAACCTTGACATTCATTATGTTGTTTAATTTGGTCAGCGAAATAATTTCAAATACATCATCCAGCCCTAGACTCTCATTTCTCTGAATTACAACTATTGTAGAGTCTCTTTTCATTGTAAAGATGTCTGCTCCTCATGCTCTGCTGTGTCAACCACTGATTAAACTTCATGAGTTGAATTCTTCTTGAGCAATGATCCTGAAGTCTCTTTCAAAAGGAAGTTCTCTCTGTTAAATCACTGTACTCCATTCTCTCTGTGTGAAGCTGGACCACAGCTGTGGCACCAAATTTCAATTTAATGCCATATAATTCCTGCCTTGGCTGAGAGAGAGTTAGAAAAGTGACAGGGGGTTCAATGGACAGTCCAGGCCTGGAGGGATGTTGGCTTGAGCACTGCAGGGGAGTCTGTAGCTTCCTGACAACTTACTGGCAACCAATGACATCTTCTCTCTCCCTCCCTCTGTCCCAAAGAAAAAAAACACTCTTAACCCCTGACAACCTCCATTAAACACAGCGAGTCTAATTCTACACTAGTGGAAGCTGCTTTTGCAGACAGTGGGGGCTATTCGGACAATTATGTCTATTTGCTTAGGATACATACATTTTTTTGAAGACGGACATGTCACGGTCAGATGTGGAGTATGTGAATTCTGTTACGAGCACTTGAGAACCAGTCTGAAAAGAGTGTTTGCCACTTTTTTTATTTTCATTTGTCCTCAAAATCACCACTTTCATTTAAAAAAAAAAAGATATCCTTGAACACAGCATCGTGGGCTAAAGGGATACTGCACCTACCTGTCCTGTACAAATGAAAATACTGTTATGTCTTACTCATCCTCATCTCAACTGATTTTCTTTCTTTTTGGAAAAAATGTAAGACTGTGCTGGCCACTGTTTTTCATATACATTTATAATAAATGGTCACTGAAGATGTGAGCCTCAAAAAATATAACATGCATGGACCACTTTTTAATACGTTCATATTGTGCACACTATATTCAAAGTCTTCTGAAGTCATACAATAGCTTTCTGTAATGAAAAAAAACTCAAATGTAAGTTATTAAATGGAAAATCATCAACTCTAGTGAGATGTTGAAGTTGCAATGTAGCGACAGATCTTTTATTCTGTATTGTGACACACATCAGAGTGACAAAGATTATTAAAAAAAAGTATGACAGGGATGATGACAGATGTGAATGTTAGCTTGAAGTTTTAAGAAAGGGGCGAAGTTAAAGTGGACGAAATGATTGAAGAAGTAATACGTTACCAAATTCAAACAATTTTAATATAATAAGCAATAAGATGCATTTAGAAAACAGACAGATTTCCATTTCATGTCAAATCTGGTTAAATTTGGATCATTAAATGCCAAATGGGACACCCTACAGTCTCATGGACTTAACTGACATGCATATTTGGCGGCCACTGTAAGTCTGCAAGACAGGGCACATGAAGGCCCTGTCCCAAACGACACACTTAATTCACACTTGTGAACTAACGATAGGTGTTAATTCATTATTTTTGCTTTTTGTGCATTTTTGCCAAGCCCGAACTGAGGCGAGCTCCGTAACAGACTTCTACTCAACAGTCAAGGCTATGTACCAACAAATAATATACATTCTTGTTTAGATCATCAGAAGGCGAATTCATAGATACTAAACAAGGTATATGTAAGGTTATATGAATGAGTGGTTTATCGTAAGCATGGATAAAAATAGTCTATAATACAATAGATTAATACAAAACAGCAATAATATACACAATGGCCTGAAGAATATGTGTGTTCATTCAAAGAAAGGTTTTCCTATGAATTAATTAGTAGAAAAGTCCATTTCTACTGTGCATTTGTGCCTCTTGCTTCTGGAGAATGCAGCTGAGAGTCTGCTCGCATTCCACAAGGTTGTAAATGTATCGGGTTACCATGAAACCAGGGTCCTGTTCGGCATCCTGGGGTGTTACAGAGTATTTGTGAAATCTAGCTAACAAAATATATATTGTGTGTTTGAGTGGTCCAGACGCTACATCATATTGATATATATAAAAACAACTTTTTGGGGGGGCAAAATTGTGCAGATCTACAAACAGGCACAGTAAACTTAGTGTTCTTTATCATTTCTGGCAAATAAAGAAAATGTTTATCTAAAAAAAAAAGTTTATCATTCAGATTTTGTGAGCAGATTTTGTTGGTTCAGATTTTGGAATTGAAATGAAAGAATGATAGAGAGATTAAAGTGAAATTGTAGTAGAAATGGAATCTAAACTGTATCTTTATGGAGCCGGGAAAAAAAGGATGTTCTGACTGCTATACATAATATTTAGGCTATTGCTTTAGTATTAGTTTTATAAATACAATGATGCCCACAATCATAGACAGACTTGTCATATGTTTAAATTGCTATGACAGTTTTTACACTAGTGGGGCCTATTTTCATTATCTTGCCTAGGGCCCCACAACCCTACAGGCCGGCACTGTTAGGAAGCACCCCCTTTGCACACTTCTGCAGGCCAGCTCCACAGCAGACTTCTACCCGACAGTCAAAGCGGCATTACCTCATGAAAGTATGGACTTCCAGAGGGTTCCACACAAGTGAGGAAGACGCGAGGGTTTCGGGTGCGATTTGGGACAGGGCCTCAGAGGATGACCGTGAGGCCATTTGGGACATGTTGAAATTATGAATCAAATCTGATTTATGAAAAAAACGATTCGGATCTTTTAAATGAACTGGTTGTATTGGATAAACTGATTCCTTAAAACAGATCCGAATCGCGAGATCGGCAATCACGGTTATGAACAATCCCTGAGAGCTACTCTACAGCGAAATTCACGATTTTCAGTGAGTAACGACTAAATATTCAGTAAGTCCGTATCAAAAGACTTCAGAAGTCTTTAACTATAACATGAGACATATAGCCTACTTTTATAACGATTTTTAAATATATTTTTACATTCACCCCCATTCATTGCCTTTGCCTGGAAAAGGCGGCCAAATGACGTTCCTGCTTTTCCCCTTATGTGGGTTCCGACAGACATTGGGGTACGTAAATAATGACAGAATTTTACATTTTTAATGATTTATCCCTCGTATATCAAATGAGTATTATCATTTCTTCATCAAATCATACATCAACAGCAAGACACATCTCACTCTAACAAGCGAGAGAGAAAACTGACGCGTCCTCCTGACAGGGAATATTTTAAGCACGGGTTCATTGCCTCGGCAGATTAACCCGTCTTAACTCAGCTAAACAAAACACAGTATATATCTGCAACCAACTTAAACCAGCTGATCAGAAACTAAGATGGGAGCTGCTCTCCAAACTCACTCATTACACTGTTGCGCAGTCACGCAGATGTGAAACAAGTGCACGCGTTTGGAAGGACCGCGTCCTCTCACCATCTCCAGTGCGCTTTTCACAAAACTTTCAAACGCCAATCTGAAGTCAAACCACCAGTCCCCGTCTAAAATGCTGAAAATGCATCAAAAGCTAAACATAATTATGCCCATCGTAACAGTTTGAAACCGCATAAAACGCCACAGAGTTTCACTTGTCCTTCACTGATTGCGAGCGCGTCCAACACGAGACGCGTACAACAATCTCCGCTCAAAGCCAATGATTTCCCTTCCAAAACACACTTTCCGGAAAATATTTAAATCTCTCGAAAATATTCATCTTACCTTGTTGAATCAAAGCGATGGATATTCCAGCCAGGACGACCCAGTACACGGGATTCTTCATGGCGTCTGAAGCGGATCGAGTGCGCGTGAGGTCTGCGTGATTGTTTTCCTTCTTGCAAATACCAATTTGAAAATCCGGAGGAATAAGTGGAAGTGTAGTCCCAGGCTCTAAGTAACTGTGAAGTAGGCACTCACTCACTCACCTACGCAGGCGCTGAGAAGTCCCTCCTTCAGTGAGGTATTGCTTATGGAGCTGTTAGGATAGGCTTCCACAGGATTACAAGAACCCGCTGTTTTCATTTGCTCAAGAAATGTGACTGTGCATTTGAAGTGCAAATGCTTGGGTTAGTTTCCAGATCTTGAATTCGCTGCACATCATCAGGCCGTTTGTCTTATTGCTTAGTCGTTTAATAATCTGTTCCTGTTGTTGAGTTATTATTTAGCACTGGTTTTAATTTTCCTACATGTCCCCTTGAAATTAATTGACCCTACTATCTCGAATTTGGTTCGTTATTAGTAGAACATTTAATTTCAGTGTCTGAGGTACTGTGTTTTCTTGCACCGTGTGTCTGCAACTTTAATAGCATATTCCAATATATGTCTGCTACAAATTAAGTAGCTTTAATTTAAAAGTAAATATAGTAAACAAAGATTTTTTTGTTTGTAGGCATATATATATATATACAATTCAAATGTTAAATGGTTATAGCCATGCTCAAATCATTTCCATTTTTTCATTAAAATCCATTTTTACTTTGAAACCCTTGTAGCTCATTTCTAATTGGTTAAACTGACCATGTTACATATTTTCCCTGATCTCTCTCCTAAGCACTTTTTATGATCAGGATGTGGGCCTATGAGAGACATCAGCAGGTTATTACAAATATTACATGAGTTTCTCCTGCCAATTGGTGAATTGAATAAACAAATGTTGGCCTACTTCCAAGAGCCATTAACACAATCTAAAAACATGCACACACTTCCTCATGTCAGCAAAACACAAAAAGGCCAGCATCCACTTTAGAGATGCACTATAATTAATTGTTTTGTTTAGGTGTGGAGCACCACTTCAGAAACAGGTTGAGAAAGCAAATAAATATTTTGTGATTGCTGCATTCCGTTGTAACTGTGTCTGGTGTTCAAAAGGTGAACATAAATTAATCATGTAATATTGGCTTTCCGTTGTTCCTCTTTGAAGACCTCAGCAGGTGACTTGCCATTAAATTTGGCTTTGAAAGTGAATGTGAAAAATCATTAACCAGCTCAGTCAAGGGAAACTGCTTGTCATCTCCAATGTCAATGAAACTCTTTACGTCATATGAAGAATAAAAAAAAAAAAGACCTTAAGCAATTCAGAGTCGGAATTGCTACAAACCATTTGGCAGAAAATGAAGTGTGCGGGAAAAATTGATTATTTGACAATCCTGCTTAACTGAGTACGTCAAGCCATGGCATAAAGATGATTATATTCATTGATATCTCTGACACAAATACACTCCCTGCAACCTTGATAACCAGCTTCAGCTTTGTTAAAGGTAAATGATCATTTGAGCCAGAACCAAACTTAAATAGCAAACAAAACATATTGATTGTGCAAACAACATGTGAATTCTGCATGGAGATTCTGAAACAATGCAATCTGACTGCTTCGATATTAAGTTGTTGCTATGATTGCTAGGGAGTTCTGAGTTGTTATGTTTACTGACACTACTAAAAAGCCTAGAGATATGGTTCAATGCTATTGGATTTTTTTTTAACCCAATTTCAGTGAAAATTGTAAGTCTGATCACCCTCAACAAACCTCATGGATTTGAGGCGCAAACAGTGCAAGTTTAATACTTACGCTTGAGGTTTGTTCAAATAACTGTAGTACTAATCAAACCTGGTTGATTTTTTTTCAGCCCTGCTTGTTGTGTTTATATCAGTTCAAATAAATTGGTTTCTTTCTGGCACTGCAGACTGGCAGCATATATCCCTGTATTGTTGCCCTAGGGAAAGCCGTTGCTCGATATAACTAGACATCAGGCAGACTCAGTTAATCTACAGCAACCAAACTGAATTGTTAGAACGCTCTGAGAATTTCAGTCCTCCAGATGAGTCTGTCCTGTTCTTTTGCCTTTTGACAGAGCAGACTATAAGACCAGAGCACGCTTAGAGAAATTAAAGACTCCAGAAGAGTAAGTGTATAAGCTAGAAGGGAACTCTATGAATGAGAGTGTTTCAAGTACCAGGCCATTTGAGAGTCCAGTACTGGGACACTTGAAACTCAGATAGTCACCTTGCTCACTCTGTGATCCTTTAAATCACTGCTGTCTCGGCTGACCTGAGGACAGCCTGAAGTGCATTAGCCAGAGAGACTGACAGATACATTAGTCAGCGAATTCTTCTCAGATGTGCTACAGCTCCATCAAATAAGCTTCATGGCTTAATTTTGTCTGTCAGGGCAGTTGAACAGAGATCGTAAGCTGTGCTTTTCAATGGCTGTGCCATCAATACATATCTACATTTTAATTTATCATATTTTAACCACTTTAAAACTGTTCTAAAAGTAAAGAAACCTAATTATGCTGTCTACTGTGATATTTTTTTTTTTACCAAATTACAATCATTCGTAGGTTCTGTCAGAAATCATTATATGATCCAACATGCTCAACCCAGCGATTGGGAAGAAAAAATAGCCCAACATAGATAAATAGATAGATAGATTATCACAGAATTTGTAATGGTTTACTGTTTATAACGGGAATTGTATTGGTTTTAATGGAAACTGTAATGGTCCCTGTCGGTCTCTACTGTTAATTTGTTACCTTCTATTGGTGGCTTGTGGTAAAACTACTAAATCCTAATGGATCCTAAATCCCAAAACATGCTACAGGAAACCGTTTTTTAATGGTTTTAATGGTTAATAGTTGATGGTTTGTAATGGTATTTGTGGAAACCATTAGAATTTCTGTGATGGTTTCTATTATTTTTTTCTACATGGAAGTGTCAAAATTTCTATTTACAATGTTTTTGTAGCGTTGAGCAATGTAGCCAATCACAGAGATATCTGTTGATCTCCTGAACTCCTCTGATTGGCCATTGCATTTAAGTTAGGCAGAATTCATTCAACGCTCAAAACGCCCGTTTTTGTTTTTTCCTCTCACTGTAGCAAATTAGACATGATGTAAATTAGAGATTCATTGATTATAAAGGAACATAGTTTGATATAGCGTTAAACTGAAATTAGTGAAAGCCTTTTAGTGATTATTAAGGAAGCGCTATTATAGGCTACATAAAATCCATTACGTGCTGCACACTGTACATGCAGCAAAGTTTCAGGAGTTACATATATCCCTCATCTTTCATATAAATGCACAGTGATAAGCAAACGACCAAAGAAAAATATAATTTGTCAAAATTGATGTGCGTGCATATATAAATAGATTAATAGAAAAATGCCATGGGAATTCTCACTCCAAGTTGAACTAAAAAGTTGGCAGCCCTGTGATGATTGATAGATAGATAGATAGATAGATAGATAGATAGATAGATAGATAGATAATGAAACATGGGTATAGTGTTTGTTAGTATTCATGTGATTATGTTGTTATATTTCCACAGAGAGCATGTTTACATATTCTGCTTCATATCTAATATCTCAAAATGAATGGAATTATGGTGCTACCATATTAGTGGAAGAATGTGTATCAAATGCCGTCTATATTGATAGTTTCAATATGAATGCCAAAGCTAATCCCACTAACAAAACAAACAGCTGTGAAATTGTATTTCAACACATTATGAATAATGAGGTAATGGATCTTGCTGTCAGGAATTCAGAATTCCCTCAGGACACACAGAAAAACAGAGAGAAAATGATAAAGAGAAAAAAGCGGCATGACAAAACATAAAAAAAAAACTCATGTACTACTATTAAAAATCTAATAGATCTACTTTTGAAAGTGTTGTTCCTATGAGTCAAAATGGTTAACAACATATTTTTCCATCTTCTCTACTTATGCTGCAATATACAACCCAGTGGTTCTCAACAGATGGATCATAACCCAAAAATGAGCCCTAAATCAGTTCTGATGGGGTCAAAGAGAATAGGGAGAAGTAGAAATATGATGTACCGACCACAATGTGTTTGTTTGTTTTTTGCCATACATTAGCTGTAAGAGCATAAAAACATCAGCATTCAAGGCATGTTGTAAAAAAGAAAACCATATTGTTGGAGCTCTTGGTCATATTATTTATAAATGTCAATGTCTGGTTTTCAGAACATTTTTGTTTACTTTGGTACAATATGATAAACAATTGAGGTTCATGTTACACACGCAAATAAATTTTTTAATGCTTTTCCTGTCTCCTTTTGCTATTTTTACTGTTCTCTAGATATGAATGTATCTCATTACTAGTCTAAGAGCAAATTTTGCCCTTCATTTTAATTCAAAAATGACTGGGATATTCTGATATAGGACTATCTTAATATCTTTTTTAGGGAGTGTCGGAAAACTTGGAGAGACGCTGAGAATGGGAGATTCTGCACTGGAGATGCATTGCAGTTAATTTCGGTTCCAGTTTTGTATCTGCAGTGGAATTACAGGCCTCCAGGTGGGAAACATAGATGAAAGAACAGGAGAAGCCAGAATGTTTGATGGGATTTCAGCTCTTGGGGGGCCTCAAACAGTATCTGATTTAGAACTGATCTAAAAACAAGTTTCTCTCCTTTTCTTCTTTCTTTATCATAAAAGCTGATCCTTAATCAACATGCTTTTCTCTGATGCTTGAAAGTATAGTAATACAGTCTTGCATACATTCCTCTACCGCAGAGATCCCCTGTGCTGTTCCATCACTGAGCCTCAGCTCTGTATGACAAGGAGGTGTTCTGAAATTTGATGAATGTTTAATTCCTGTTAGACAAGTTGATGGGTACTGTGCTGGCGCTCCCGGGAGGCTTATACGGTATTAATCATTTTCATGGTAAATGATTCCGCGAGAAAGGGGATGGATGAGGCAACATTTCTGACATGTATTTGCACCGGACTTTGCCATGATAATCAGCCAGGAACTTATAATAGAGGCCGTATATTATATCAATGTCCACATAAATCATGAAAGATAGAGGGAGGGTGATTCCGATTGAGATTCAGGACGCAGAATGAACAGGGTGGTACAGCCGTTTGCTTGAGAAGAATGGAAGGTGATTATATTTTGCTGTCAAAATTGGTTGTTTTATTAAGATTTTACGAATGACCTTTCAGAGGCAAAATAGAGTTCAGTATTCAAAATAAAGTGAGCTCAGAGAATTCATCTTACCCTGGTGAGTGAGTCACTGCAAAAGGCCAAATGAATTAAATCTGAGCACATACTGTATATCTGACTTATTATACCCGGGTTTGTATGCAACCCATTATTAATATTGAAAACAGTATGCTAGCATGGCAACATTTGACCTGATCATGCAGAGTAGATAATATGAATATATGCTAGGTTGTCTTCATGTAAATAATTATTAATATAAATATTTCAAATTATATATATATATATATATATAAATGTGTGTGTGTGTGTGTGTGAGTGTATACATATGTATATATATATATATATATATATATATATATGTATATATCTTACATATATATATACATATATATCCTCTGGTCGTCTCTTATATGAATGTCAAAAGAGACTGATGTTATCAGGGAACATATGAATTTTGAATGATTGATTGTTTCCCTTAAGGTTGTTTGATTTTCCCCCCCCCCATTTGAATCAAGTCTATGTGGGAAGGAATATATTTTAATAATAATAAAAACCTTGTTCATGGTTGCATAATGGTATACATAACAGTATATTTTTATATTTATGGTCTTCCTATATAGTTCTGTTCCTCATCATTACTTGAGTGATATATTATGCTTCTATATTTTAGTGCATGGTAGATGTTGTTCAGCAATATTTTAGACTTTATAGTTAGATATGGTAGAAGGCTGACCCCTGGTGGTCATTTTAAGGAATCACATCCACAGTGCAGGTGCAGATGGTTGATGGATATATGTACAGTACAGCAGCACTGGCAGTTAGCATCTCAGCACATTTTTGATCATCTTTCTATATGTTTAAAGCAATTGGATTGGAAAATAGGACCAATAAATCACTATTCACAGTTGGATAACCAGTCTCATAACTCGTTTTGGATGAATGTCGGATGTTTGGATTGTATGACTCGCAATCTTAAAATGTTAGTTCACCCAAAAATGAAAACTCATGTCATTCAATCATTTACTCGCCCTCAAGTTGTTCCAAACCTGTATGACTTTCTTTCTTCTGTTGAACACTAAAGAAGATATTTTGAAGAATAAACAGTTGACGGTAGCAATCGACTTTTTTCCGTAATATGGACGTCAATGGCTATCGTCAGTTTGGTTATCAACATTCTTCAAAATATCTTCTTTTGTGGAATGGCATGTGAAGGGCATATAATGAATATTGTTGTTTCCTCTTTATAATTTGTGGTCTACTTGAAAATCTTACATTTCATTTCTTGAAACATTGCTGTGACATCGTGAGGGTATGCCACTGCCAAGAACGTCTGCACTACAATTGCTATAATCAGAAAGATTCAAAGTCAAAGTGTCTTAGATGTGAAACAAACACAGCAAACTGTGCTAGTTTCTGTTCAGCTAGGTTTTTTGTACATCACCCATGAGCATTGCAGCTTTGCTTGAACACTCAATTCTATATGCGTGTGAAGGACACAATGACTCAAGCACAGGCATGAAATCACTTTGACTATAATTCCCTGTCTCTTACCCTGAGCAGCATGACTCATAGGCAGTCATTTACAGGGAACATGGGAAAAGCTGCTCTCAGTGTATTTAGGCACCCTTTAGAAGAATGAAACATATGTAGGGGTATTGATATAAAAAAATTTTACATTTCTAATTCTTGTGAAATGATTAAACATGTTGTTTTATAACCTGTAAGATTTGTGCTTTACAAAAATCACAGACAATTAAACAAAATTGTCACAACACAGGACAGTTTAAGTGAAATGCCAGGTTCTGTGCCATTTAGAATTTAAAATGGCTTTTAAATTCCCATTAAAACCCAGATTTTAAACTGAATTTGAATTCGGGTATAAACAAGATGTAAAATCACAGTTTGAATTTGAATGTGAGAAAGAAGAATAAAAAAGAAAAAAAAATGCTTTCTTAAATCATGGTTATAATATAAAAACATTATGAAATGTAAAAGTCATATATTATGGCATATCAAATCAGTATTACGAGATAAAATATCAAAATTATAATACAAAATATAAAATATGACATTGAGATAAAAGGTTTAAATAATGACACGAAAATATGACAAAAATTCTAAATAAAATTAATAAAAGGCTAAAAAGTTATCTTTATGAAAGCCTTGTTTAAAAGTTTTGGGGGGTAAAAGTTTAAAGTTAAAAGTTTAAAAAGTTTACGTACTTTCTTTGTAATCGTTAACATTTTTATAAGTAATTGTAATTTACACATTTTGTCTCAGTAACTGTAACTGATTACAGTTACATTTATTTTGTAATGAGAGTTACATCACACACCCCCACATACAGATTTAGCTGATTTCTTTCATAAATTGCATTGACTGTTCTAAAATATAAGGCACCAAAAGTTTAGTACATAGAATAGGACACATGCTTATTCGATAACTGCTTTATTTCCTATTTGGGTTTGTGTATGCTTTTTTTATTTTTTTTAAGATTGTTTTTTTTTCCAAGCCATTGTTAGATGCCAGTGTTTCCTGTCATAACTATGCAAAGATTTAATTTCAAAATCAGTAGGCTATCATAGCTACTAAATTATTTCTTTTTATGGTTTTAAATCTGTATTTAACCTCAGAATGATCTCAAAAGTTTTTCTGATTTTGCGGCGGCTGTGCTTTAAAAAAATTTATTATTATAATCTTAATTCAAGAGATGAAGGATTTCGCAAGTGACAGTAATCAGTGTTTAATACTATAAGGTTAACCCTGCCTGGTTTACATGTCTGAAAATGATTAACACTTGAAAACAATAGAAATTTAGAAAAGTAATCAAAAAGTAATCAAATGTAATCAGTTACATTACACTAATTGAAAAAGTTACACTACTTATTACATTTTAGATAGGGTAACTTGTAATCTGTAACCTATTACATTTCCAAAGTAATCCCAACACAGATAGATAGATAGATAGATAGATAGATAGATAGATAGATAGATAGATTTCTTTATTTAATTAAAATGACTTGTCATTTCAGTTCAACTTCCTGTGGCGTGTGGCCAATTCAGTTCAAACTCACACTTATGAACTGAAAGAGAGCCAATTCTTCAAGTCTTGAATTTTGCGCAACTGTGGTGAACTGCAAAAAAAAATAAGAGTTCTTGTCCTTGCTATTTGCCATCTACTCAGAGACACTTACATAATTCGAGGAAGTCTAACTGACAGACAATTAAACAAAATTGTCACAACACAGGACAGTTTAAGTGAAATGCCAGGTTCTGTGCCATTTAGAATTTAAAATGGCTTTTAAATTCCCATTAAAACCCAGATTTTAAACTGAATTTGAATTCGGGTATAAACAAGATGTAAAATCACAGTTTGAATTTGAATGTGAGAAAGAAGAATAAAAAAGAAAAAAAAATGCTTTCTTAAATCATGGTTATAATATAAAAACATTATGAAATGTAAAAGTCATATATTATGGCATATCAAATCAGTATTACGAGATAAAATATCAAAATTATAATACAAAATATAAAATATGACATTGAGATAAAAGGTTTAAATAATGACACGAAAATATGACAAAAATTCTAAATAAAATTAATAAAAGGCTAAAAAGTTATCTTTATGAAAGCCTTGTTTAAAAGTTTTGGGGGGTAAAAGTTTAAAGTTAAAAGTTTAAAAAGTTTACGTACTTTCTTTGTAATCGTTAACATTTTTATAAGTAATTGTAATTTACACATTTTGTCTCAGTAACTGTAACTGATTACAGTTACATTTATTTTGTAATGAGAGTTACATCACACACCCCCACATACAGATTTAGCTGATTTCTTTCATAAATTGCATTGACTGTTCTAAAATATAAGGCACCAAAAGTTTAGTACATAGAATAGGACACATGCTTATTCGATAACTGCTTTATTTCCTATTTGGGTTTGTGTATGCTTTTTTTATTTTTTTTAAGATTGTTTTTTTTTCCAAGCCATTGTTAGATGCCAGTGTTTCCTGTCATAACTATGCAAAGATTTAATTTCAAAATCAGTAGGCTATCATAGCTACTAAATTATTTCTTTTTATGGTTTTAAATCTGTATTTAACCTCAGAATGATCTCAAAAGTTTTTCTGATTTTGCGGCGGCTGTGCTTTAAAAAAATTTATTATTATAATCTTAATTCAAGAGATGAAGGATTTCGCAAGTGACAGTAATCAGTGTTTAATACTATAAGGTTAACCCTGCCTGGTTTACATGTCTGAAAATGATTAACACTTGAAAACAATAGAAATTTAGAAAAGTAATCAAAAAGTAATCAAATGTAATCAGTTACATTACACTAATTGAAAAAGTTACACTACTTATTACATTTTAGATAGGGTAACTTGTAATCTGTAACCTATTACATTTCCAAAGTAATCCCAACACAGATAGATAGATAGATAGATAGATAGATAGATAGATAGATAGATAGATTTCTTTATTTAATTAAAATGACTTGTCATTTCAGTTCAACTTCCTGTGGCGTGTGGCCAATTCAGTTCAAACTCACACTTATGAACTGAAAGAGAGCCAATTCTTCAAGTCTTGAATTTTGCGCAACTGTGGTGAACTGCAAAAAAAAATAAGAGTTCTTGTCCTTGCTATTTGCCATCTACTCAGAGACACTTACATAATTCGAGGAAGTCTAACTGACCCAAGGCTACCCATAAAACTGTCTGAAAGGAGCAGTTTTGGTGTCTGGTGTTACTGAATGTTTTTGGCCATGTAGTTAAATGATTTTCTAACATACACAGAGCAATCACAAGGCTAAATGGATGAGACAGAAGAGGTGCCAGAGCTCACAGGGCGTGCAACACTCCTGTCAGACCATTTAGTGATGTGTGTGTGTGTGTGTGTGTGTGTGTGTGTGTGTGTGTGTGTAGAGAGAGAGAGAGAGAAAGAGAGGAGGAGAGAGTGTTTGTTTGTGTGATATCTTAACATACACAGAGCAATCACAAGGCTAAATGGATGAGACAGAAGAGGTGCCAGAGCTCACAGGGCGTGCACCACTCCTGTCAGAGCATTTAGTGATGTGTGTGTGTGTGTGTGTGTGTGTGTGTGTGTGTGTGTGTGTGTGTAGAGAGAGAGTGAGAAAAAGAGAAGGCTTGACAGTTTTTGTTTGAGTGATATCATGCTGAGACCATCTCTCTCCAGCAGCAGGGGGCCTTTGCTCAGAGAGCCAGCAAGAGAAAACAACAAAGAGAAAGAGGAAGAACGAGCGAAGAGGTGGCAGAGCTATCATGCTTCTCAACGATGTTACATTGCCAAGACTGGCTCCTCAACAAACACAAAGACTCCCCTCAGGGATGCTGGTAATAATACCCTTCAAAAAGATCCTCAATAATTCCCAGATTGCACCAGTCCTAGATATTTATCACTGAGCTGGTAGCGAGAGAAGCTTCCTCATCAATCAAGGAGAAATACCTCAGTATATATCATTTTTACTCGCAGTTTGGTGGAGTTACTGGATAACATTACAGCAAGAACAGGGTCATATTCTTCAATCATCTCATATAATCGCAGGGCAAAAGCTAAGCAGCTCAGCTTCCTCTCTACTCATCTCATTAGATTCATTTCCTGTGTGTGTGTGTGTGTGTGTGTGTGTGTGTGTGTGTGTGTGTGAGTGAGTGAGAGAGTGTGTGCTGTTAAGACCATTAGACTGCATGACTCCAGATCTACTAAAGATGAAAGCGAGAGGAACAAATCTTTAGTGATTAATTCGTACTCATTTTTCTTCCCTAACTGTTACTCCAAAGCACCTGCTGTTTTATCTCACAATGCAGCTCTCTGTCCCATGCAGATTTTACCCATTAATTTCAGATTAGCAGAGTGGACACGGCGGATTCAACTAGAAGCCAATGTGTAATTTGGATATGGGAAACACAAGGTGCTGTAGCTTCATTTAGAGGGAGATGCAGAGGGAATGGGAAGGGGTTAGAGGTCTTACAGATACAGACGGTTGATCTAGAGGAGAGACAGCTGAGGGGTGAGAGGTCTAGCTTTCTGGGAGCCTGTATGTCTAGGACGGATACGCATTAAACCTACTGTCACCTACTGAACTGCTTATAACAAGCCCTCATGACTCAGATTTTTCAGGGTATTAGCATTTTTAATAACCCTTGTTGTTAATTTGATCTGACTGACAGCCTAGAAAAAAACATCCAAGATTTCCTATAATGTATGCAAAATTATAATCATTTTTCTCTAATTGATTGAAATGAGGCTTGACCATAATTTAACACTTCATTTTATAACCACTAGAGGACAGTGTCTTCAAACACTCACCTCAAACTTACTGTTTTATACACAGATGATTTTACAGACGTTTAGCAGCGGTCAACGAAGAAATGGAGGAACAAAGAGCTAAAACCAGCTCTTGGAGGAGAGTAGAGAAAGACTTTGGGCACTGGTTTCTGTTATAAATGTTTACGTATTGTGGCTTTAAAAAAAACATGTTTAATCTCAGACGATTGGGCTACTTGGCACAATAACATGTCACTACCCTTCAAAAGTCAGTAAGATTTCTTTATTTATTTAATTCAGAAGAAAAAAAGTTAGTGCTTTAATAAAAAATAGTAGCATTCAATTATTCAAAATTGACAGCAAAGTCATTTGTAATGTTACAAAATATTATTTCAGATTTTCACTTCCTTTGAACTACACTGTGAAACAATTTTTGTTTTGCTTTTATTTTTAATGTTTCTTTATGAAGTTTGACATGCTGAATACGAAAAGCAGATTCGTTTTTGTGTATCATTAACAGTGTCATGTAAACTAAACAAATATGTTGACAACTTATACAAGGTAGTCTGTTATTACTCATGCGTAAAAATTACATAAACAATAACAGCAGTTACAACAGCGAACAACAGTGTAAAATAAATAGTTAGCCTACCAAAAGCCAGTCGTCCAAAACTTCAGAAGTGTACGTTGGATGATTTTTGTCTTTTATGACTAGTCCCACAATGTTTTGGAATGTCCCAGAAAAACAACTAGAATGTTACAGAATATTCCAGAATGTTACAGATAATTCTAGAATGTTCTCACCTAAATTAGTAAAAAAAAAAAAAAAAAACTTATCCAATGTTATCCAACTAAACCAATGTTTCATAATTAATGATAGAAGGCCTCAAATTTACCTGACCTAAACATTTACCAAAATATTGAAGCTACGTGAAAATAAATAGTACAATAATAATTCGCACCAGAGAATACCATAAAAAATTTAAGTGAAACTCATTTTTGTTACATTGTGCTATTCAACAAAGGATCCTGAAAAAAAATCAGTTTCCACAAAAACATTAAGCAGCCAATCTGTTTTCAACATTGATAAAAATGTTTCTACAGCAAATCAGGAATAAATTAGGCTACATTAAATATATTAAAATAGAAAGCTTTATTTTAAATTCCAGTAATAAATGTGACAACTGGCATGACAATAATACACCAATAGTAGATGCGTTTTATATAGGCTACTATTGCCTATGTACCTTGTGCATGATACATTGCACTGTGATGTTAAGCCTTTAATTTACTACCATTTCTTGCCACCAGAGATCATTGTTTTTGTAAGTACAGCAGGTGTTCTAATGAAAATCATGTTTACCTTGAATATTATTAATATTAGTAGTTATTTTTTACATTTTGTTCCGAACAAATAGATTTTATTATAATTGCAGGTCATTGTAATTCTTTTAACTAATTGTGTCGTACTGAATGAGGATTCGAAAACTCATCTTGCTGTAATCAACCAGGTTTCTATAGCTGTTCTTGAGAGAAACAGAGTTATTTGAGTTTTCGGTTTTAGGTCAGGGCACCCAGAGGACTAAAAAAGCAACATAAACAAGTTAAACATCTGCGGGAGAGTGCGCTCACACTACCTAATTGACACCAGTGACGCCAAATAGACTTATATTTACAAACAACCACTTAAATCTAATAGAATTCATTTACATTTTTATGAGCTGTTCTATCTCAGCAACAGGCATCTGGGGAAAGCAGATGGGAAGAGAATTAAAGCGTGAATAGAGGCATTATGAGCGTCCACCGAGAGTGGGCCTGGGTTTATTTCTATCCCCCTCTCACAAGGACACTAGATGCTCCCGATAGCCCCGCAGTAATGGCTGAATCGTATGGACGAAGGGGTTCACGCAAGTCACCAGCCGACAGAAGCTTTTAATGTAATGTAAAGGAGTGGGATCGGAGTCGGACACGAAGGGGGTGGAAGAGGTGCGGCGGAGGAGGCGATGCCCCTCTGAGTGCACTTAAGTGGTTAAAAGTGTAGGGAGGAGGAACAGGCCGCTCTTTAAATGAAAAGACACATGAAGAGTAGGCTATAGTTTGCTATCCCGTACTTTCCGCGGAGAAGAATCGCATCGAGGCCATTGAAGTAATCCACGTCCAACGGGACCCATATGGTCCGGCCATTTATCCGAACAGATTGGCGCTTTCCTTAGCATCAGCCGACTGCTAATCCCCGCTTTCTTGAGTCTCACACACAGAACCTGTTAATGGCAAAGTGTCATGTGATGGGCAGCCCAAACCAACTGCAGGCGAAATGATGGGCAGCTCGGCCCGTCCCCACGTGACCGCCTCTCTCGTATTGATTCCCCTCCAATGTCTAATTCTATTAATCAGAGCAATTTCCCTGTGGGCAGTGGTTTATTTCACTCATCAAATGCCTGATGAAATCTTTAGACACCACGAATTAGGGCCAATCACAACAAATAGCTGATAGTGTTAACCAGTCACAAGCTGCGCCGAGGCAGCGGTCCACTCTAATTTGAAAGCAAGTGAGGTGATAATGCGGTCTGTCATCCTTTTGTGGGCGCGCATTAATGCCGCTGCCTGAGATGGCAATTGACGGCAAATCGACTGCTTCCAAAGGCAGCAGAAGAAGATGAAATTGGGTTGATGCTGAAAATAAAGAACATTGACTGGCAAACTGCGGAGCGACTGCGGACTTTAATCCATTATTGTGCCTGGTGGGGAGGGCTTAATGCATCCCTGTCTTACATTATATTTGCATGGAGCTCCGCTCTCAAAACTGGAGATATACATTAGAGAGCCTCTGCGTTAAGTGGCTGACTGCGCCTAATTGATTTGCCAAGAGAAAGGGTCAAGTTTGCTGTACGATATGGAAAATCTATAAACTATTGACAAATTATATGTGCAGGGGCTCTGTGCTCAGATTCACCGACACGTGAGATTGGAGAAATTAAATGTAAGATTTCAGTTTCTTGAATTTGCAGACAAATATGGTGCCAGTGCAAACTATGTGCTCAAACACACACACACTGTAAATGCAATAATGGTTGCTATTCTGTCAATACAGCTTTATTTGTACATAAATATGCATGTAAATTTATATTTAAATTTACGTAACATAAATACCTTTAGGTATATATGCATAGTAATAACAATAAATGCATTATATATATATATATATATATATATACATTTATTTAAATGTCTCAAATATATAGGCTATTTAATGTTTCATGTGTGTGTGTGTGTGTGTGTGTGTGTGTGTATTATTTAATAATAATATGTAAATATGCATTTATTAATATTAAATACATGTATTAAATGTAATTATAATGTAATAACAATCTGTATAGATAAATGATACATGTATTTAATATTTTAAAATATTTAACAACACACCCATAAATACATATATAGGCTTATGCTGTTAAATATTTAAGTGTTTAAATATGTTTATACATGTTTTAATTTTATTATATGTTTATATAATTGTCATGTTTTTATGCAGATTGGTATAGAAATCTGATCACAGTTAGTTTTATATAGGCCTACTCTACATCACACTCAAAAAAAGAGTGAGAGAGACAATAAAACGACACATAGTTTTTTGTATAATAAGGTCATTTTTTTTTATTTAAAAAAAATATGTTTTTAAAGCACATTTTTGTCTCTCTATTTTTAAAAATAAATAAATAAATAAAACTAAAAAGTCCATTCCATCTTTCTCCACAGCTCCTATGTACCATAACTACAACATCAATACAAAATATCGAAATATGTGTAGCGATCAATTTCATGAACACGAACCCTCATATCCCTCAAACTGAAGCATGACATGGGCTGCATTGTTCTTTTGAATCTCATAAATCTCACAGTTTCGTTACTCCATTAAACTCTGTCTGTCTTATGATTGCTAGGACTTAGATATCGTATCCCCATTCCAAGATTCTCCTATGCGCAGGCCGGTTCCTTATTTGCCTACGAGGAGCGATGTAATATGCAATTGCTGATATAACCCCCCTTCCGACCAAACAACATGGGCAACCAAAAGCAATCTGACTGCATATCATTGTCTGCCTATATTGAGTGTTTCCAGATACATACCTGGTGGTGATGATGGGCAGGCGTCAGAAATGATTAAGTATAGAATTGGAGAGATATGCAGAGGTCCTGGCCTTATTTGAACATACATACTTTTGCATTGATGACGGTGCTTTGGTATGCCACCATCTTGCCGCTCCACGCAGTTAGCAGAGAACAGCTGTTCATTTGAAGCTGTCTGCACCTTTTCTTGACCCCATTTTGTTCTGCGCGGTAGCTGAGACAGAGGAGGAATTAGTTGTATTACTGTCGCCCTGCCGCTGTGTGTGTTTCTGTGATTCCACTTGTATTCTCTCCATTACCGTGGCCCCTCTGTCTGATTAGGCACAACACACTCACTAACATGCCAAATCACTAGTGCGTACCGCAGCCCAGAGCCCAGCTTTGGACATACACACTCACACATCCGCTCACACACGCTCGAATACACACTTCCAAACCCTGCCACCTGTCAGAATCACATCCGGAATGAAAAACAGGCTATTGATGTCCATTTATCTTTGATTTGTGCACCTTTTTCAGTTCTTACATACCAGAACTTGCGAAAAAATAATTGAGAAGAAATCTCATGCATAGATTAGAGATGGTGAGTTTGTCTTGTAAGGCAAGATGAAGACAAGAAATACTCGTATGTTTGACCCGTTTGTTGTGTATTTTTCTATTGCATTTTCAATTACAAGAAATTACAAGATGTTACTGTAAAAAAAGGATGACTTTCAACGCAACGCATGAATAAAATATCTCCGGGGGGGGGGGGGGGGAAATCTATTGCCACTCTTTCTTCTATTGACTTGAAATTCAAAAGGGAGAAAATTCTGGCGAAATCACCTGCATTTCTTTTATAATATTCATTTAAACAAAGCTTTGGCTAAGTCATATTGATTGTGTTCTGATTTAAAAGTACCTGAGGCAGGGTGTCTCTAATCCAAAGGCTCTTTTAAAAATCACCTGGTCAGACAAATGGGACCTTTTAAAGGAGTATAATGTGTTCTTAAATTATTTTATTGATGGGAAGTGGGATGGCCTCCGCAGGTACCCATACAAATGTTTGGAGCACACTGTGAAAGGGTCAATTTGTGCTCCATTTTCCATTTCTTCATTATCTGCCTTTAAAGCCGTGCTGAGTAGCTCAATAGGGCTGCAAGAAACTTCCACCCTCGTGCATTTACCACTGCCAACGTTCGCCTCCCTGTCGATTTATAAACGCTTTAATCGCCAAATCATAATTTGTAGTAAATTGTGGTTGTTGGAAATAGCAGTTTACAAGGTTTAGACACGCAAAAGTGAGACGTATACATATTATATATTTCAAAAATGAGCATAGCTAAGGACGTCTTGGATTTCTTGCTATTAAAAAATAGCTTAACTGCAGCTTGGCTCACTTGAAATATAATTTTGCAGTTACTCGTTCTCTAGAGACCTAGAATATACATATTACTGAGCATTAATGAGTGAGGATGCCTTATGTTTTCTGTAATTATGTGTCAATTTGCAATAAAGCCAAATAACAGGGTTACTTTTGCTCCGCCGTGGGTTTATTAGCAGTGAGGCCTTTATGACCCTGACATGAATGGGCTGAATAGCATCTCCAAATGACAGGTTAAAATGCACTTCCACTTACATTTAAACTTCCATGTAGGCACTTCAATTTAATAATGCAGTCATCATTTGTAAATGACTCCTCTTTCAGAGTCCATTAAGAAGTTTTTTTCCTCTATTGAACTGAGAGTCAATAGGTGTGTAATAAGGAAGTGCAGCCCATGCGACTCAGAGGATGGTGGGGGTAGGGGGGGGGGGGGGGCTGATGAGAAATTGCTCTATGAACAGACTAATTAACGTCTGCTTGCCCAGACTCGTGGTAAAGTGGCACATTTGTGCTTTAGCAGCCGTCGTTTCGTGACTGACAGAGACTTGGGTTGTAGATTAGTGGAAAAATGGGCTCTTAATTAGCTGCTAACAGTAGGTGACGCTTACAAATGGGGAATAAGTTAGTCATCATCAGTGTTAGGCAATTCGTAAGTGAATTTATTTATTATTTTTGTTGTTACTATTTTAATTCTCTCATATAGAAAGGTGGAAAGCTGGAGACAATGAAGGGCACACATGCACAAACTGTAAATGCAATAATGGTTGCTTTTCTTTTCACACATATATACTGTAGATGTACACATAAATGAATGTCTTGGTGATCGAAGGCCTATTTATATATACATACATGTATAATGTACACTAAATATATATATATATATTTACAGACTGTGTGTGTGTGTATGTGTGTGTTGTTTATGCTACACTGTGGGGACCAAATGTCCCCACAAGGATAGTAAAACCTGAAATTTTTGACATTGAGGAGACCGGCCTGCGGTCCCCACGAGGGGAAAAAAATTATATAAATAGTAAATGATGTTTATCTGAAAGTGTAACAATGCAAACAAGTTTTCTGTAAGGGGTAGGGTTAGGGGATAGAAAATATTGTTTGGTCAGTATAAAAATAACAGAAGTCTATGGAAAGTCCCCACAATTCACAGGAATGTATGTGTGTGTGTGTGTATGTGTGTGTGTATATATATATATATATTTAACGTCTCATCCGAAAGACGGTGCTTTTTTGACAGTATAGTGTCCCTGTCACTACACTGGGGCGTTAGGACCCACACAGACCATAGGGTGAGCACCCCCTGCTGGCCTCACTAACACAATGTTAAAGGGGTCATATGATGTTGCTAAAAAGAACATTATTTTGTGTATTTGGTGTAATGAAATGTGTTAATGCTGTTTAAGGTTCAAAAAACACATTATTTTCCACATACTGTACATTATTGTTTCTCCTCTATGCCCCGCCTTTTACAAATCTCATCGGTCTGAAAAGAGAGGTGTGCTATGATTGGCCAGCTATCCAGTGCATTGTGATTGGCCGAATACCTCAAGCGGGTAACAGAAATGTTATGACCCTTACCATACTGTGATGCCCTGTCCGGCCAGAGCGATGAGACAAAAACAGTAAAAACCCATTATAAACGAGGCATTTGTTGCATCCAGTGGGGACATAATTACGGATTATAATGACTTATACTGTCTTTTTTTTTTTTTTACATAAAACCATGTCTGCATTTGTGATCAGAGAAATGACAAACAACAAGCGCTACTCTACCCTGCTCAAAACTCACGTTTGAATCATCAGTGGCAAATTCTTTAAATATGGGAACGGACTTACAGTCTGTGAGTCAGAACAGCCGGCATTGTAGTCTACTCTACCAGGATCAGAAAACAGTCCTCCATAACTGTTCTGGAACAGTGTTATAAATACAGCTTAACCACTGATTTCTAGTCGTGTCCTCTTTTGAAAGGCCAAACAAAGTAGTTTCACTTTCACAACGAAACACACAGTGTCACACACGGCGGGCTAGAGTGAGCGGAGGCCGGTGGCTAGAGTGAGTGGGGGCCGGCGGATTCAACGAAGGAGCGTCCGGAGGGCTTGCGACAACCACATGTGACGACCCCAGGCTGGACTCCGCTTCGTCCACAGTGAAAGCCGATCTGGTGATCCACAGTGCGAAGTTGATGTATTTCCTCAGCAACCAGCACGGATCAGCTCTAGGCATGACGAAGCAGATATCATCCTCTTTTGGAAGACCAAACGAAGTAGTTTCTTTTTCACAACGAAACACACCGCGTCTTCACGACATTAGCGGTGGCAACAACAATACTACAGCGAGAATAAAAGTTACGCCTTCTTTCTTTGCGTGAACATTTTGGCAGTGTTATGCAAATCTTCCCACATCGTGACATAGACATGTGGGGGTGTGTTAGAACGAGCCGTTTTAGGTAGGCGTGGTTGACTCTTAACTTTTATAAAGAATATCTCTTTGGATTTGAGACTTTAGTCTTTTCAACTTTACAGATCTTCTTTATGCACCAAGATCTTGTAACACTCCAAAGAGAAAGGAAAATTTGAAATCGCATCATATGACCCCTTTAAATGCAAATTTGCAAGTAAGTTGCTTTTCATCACTTTAATGATAAAGGAAAGAAATTGCAAATTATATCTCCTTAATATCTCAGATGTTTCTACTAAACATCTGAGATAAAAAAACATACTTTTGCGTAAACTTATTATTTCTCAGATTTTTCATAAGAGACCTTGTTTTGTGTTGTTTCTTTTTTTTATGGATAAAATTTAAGTAACAACAACAACGTCTCTCTAATTTAACAACATACCAAAGTCTGAAATCAAAATCCCATTCACTGTGGTAGGATTCCTACAATATGTAACCCAATAAAAAAATTTTAAAAGACAGGATTTAGCTGTTTGGAAAAGTTTGAGCCTCTTGCTGAGATAAAATTGCTGCGTCTCATTTCGGAGGCCGTGTCCTCCTGAGGTTGCATTTGTTGGGCACATACATCATTGAGGTGGTCTCATTTGAGAAAAGTAACCGTTAGATTGAAAAGTAAGAATGAAATTACAGTATTTTACACCTCCCAAGGAATAAAATCCAATTGTATTACCTGTACTTTTCTTGAATGAGACCATCTCAATGACGTATGCAAACAACAAATGCAATCTCCGGAGGACACAGCCTCCGAAATTAGACTCAGCTAACCACAAACTTGTAAAAGGCCTGTTTCAATTACAACAGTGACTATGACATCTACTCAGCTGCCTCGGGTCCAAATAGGAAGCCACTAAGCAAGCCTTCATGTCCCATGGCACTTTCCCATTGCCCTCGTGTGATCCTGTCAGCGTGAGGCTCAGCCAGGCTGAATGTGGAGGTCTAAGATGTACAACATGGTCATATAGAGAAAAAGAGTGTCCCCCTGGCTCAAGCTTTTCACCGGGATGTATCTGCTGAACCGTGAAGACCCCTCCTTTCTAACCTAGACAAAAGTGGGAGTGAAGGACAAATGAGATCACAGCGCTCTGAATTAACTCACTTTGAGTGCTCACTTTGGGTAGGGTTTTCTGGGCCACAGGCTGTAGAACGCTTCAGTATAGTTTGTAGGCCAACCCAGAAGTTAGCATCATCACCCTATGTGAAATGCATCATATTAATTCAATGAGGCATATTACTGATGTAAAATGTTAAAATATCTTAAGCTTATGTTAATCACACTGACTTCAGGATGACTGAACCGAAAGTTCCAAATATGAAATTGTTTCTGGGTTTTGGCCTGCAAAAATGTCTTCCTCTTTCCTCACAGTGTTGGAGCACCATTCTGTGCTCAGAACTTTTCTGAATGTTTTAGTTTACAACAGTAACCTATTGCTGTTTGGACCTCGTTTTTGTTTCACATCATGTCCAAATTTATAGAAGTGTAGATTTGTGTATTTCTCATCAAGAGCCAATCCATTCAGACAAAAATAAAAATCGATGCGCTAAAAAAAAGTTATTGATGTGGCACGATGCTCTCCATAAATGTTTGAATGCTTTATTAGTTGTAACGTTTTTCATGAGAACCTGTGCCATGCATTTTTCCTTTTCTCAGCAAGGGAGTGCTTTTAAAGCAATGACTCTGCATGGCATTGGGCGTTAGCTGAAAGAAAGGTCATTGGTCTTCGCGTGGTGCTGGCTGAAAAGGCTTCCTGAGTCACCTCTGGATCGCCTCTCCCTGGATTACGCGGCGCTCTACGCCGGCAGATGAGACCCAAGACCCTTTTTCTTCTCGCTCACTTAGGGGGATAAAATGACCAGTGAGAACTCAATTAGCAACATGTCTCCCTCGACGGGAGTCGATGTCGGGCGCTCGCCCTTGTGATGCAAAGTGAGGCGCCGAGTGAGGTCGAGCTTTGATTTGCTTATTTGGGATTGACTCGTACAATTACAGGGTGATAAAGGCTTTTGACCGGGAGCAGGGACGTGGCTCGGGTTTGTTGACTGTACTCTGTGTCTGGGTTAACTGAAGCTGAATGGACATAGGAGGCTGGTTAAGCACTGCTTATTGAGTCACTCGTAGGACCCCATGAGACCTCAGAAACAACAATGGCAGAATTAATGGGTAAAGCGCAATGAGAATGTCAACGCGACGGGGAGCGTGCTCAGAGCAGAGTCGGCTCTTAAGGTGATTGTGTTGCCAAACGCCCGCGTTGGATCTTTTGCATTTGTTTGTGTGTTTGAAAGCATCTGTTTTGTTGTTTTGGTGTGAAGTCAAATGCCCTTTATTTGATTTGACTCTAAACAGTTGCACAGGAAGCAGTCAAAGTATATGCAGTCATGCACTGTATAGGTATATGCATATATTAACACTATCAAGCCTACTGTATCACATTTGATACACATTTCTAAAGCCTTTAAATTATCAGTATAATCAAAACATTGATGAAAAACCTGTTGTACACAATTTACTACATGCCTTTTGTTGTCGGATTGATAGTTTACATGTTTTTAGCAAGTAAAAGGCCTTGTAGTATATTTCTAAAAATGTCCCCCTTCAGGTTGTGATACACGTATCTTTTTGCTGTTATTATTATAAGAATAAAAGTAAGCATTTAAATATCATCTTATTGGGAGATATCAGACTGACAACTGATATCTGTATGCATTTTATGTAAGTAATATATTATACTGTTAGGCTATGAAGATCTCATTGATTTGTGTTGTAAATGTAAAGCTGTAATGTAAATCTAAAACTATCAGAATTTCATCTTACATTTTGGCCATTCAAATATCAGCAACTGCATCAAATTGTATACTGTTCAGTTTGGGCCTCTGAATAAAACTGAGGTGTTTTTTTGCCTCCTCGAGTGTGAGCTCCATATTCTCTTATAAAATATGAGCCATAAAAGCGTGATGTATCAAATATGATACTGAAAAAAAGCACATATGCAGAGTTTCTTTATTTTATCTAAAGGTTAACTAAACTGTTCCATTTAAAAAAAAAAAGGTTTGCATGGTAAAGTAATTCAAATAGGCTTAAATTTAGTTTCTGAAAGGTATACATCCAAAAATAAGAATTCTGTCATCATATACTCATGTCGTCTTATTGTGAATGATGCATCTGTGTTATTCTATGGAATAAAAATGTTTGTCTTTGTAATATTTAATTCAAATATAATTACTTGCTTTTCCTCTGAAACAACTTTTCTTTTCTGCTGAGGTCACTCAGGCCATGCAGTTAATTGAAACAGGCTAAACAATAACCAAATAGCTATTTGGGCATTTAGCATTCTGTTTGTAACAAGTGGATTTAATCAAGTCATAGTGTGTGTGTGTGTATATATATATATATATATATATATATATATATATATATATATATATATATATATATATATATAATTTTTTTGAAAGGTGTTGACCTAATTGGTTCGGCAGGCCTACACGAACTCCTGAGATGTCCATTTGCGAGATAATTCCATAACACTCTGCCTCTCTCCAGAAACTTGGCAGACTCCGGAGAACTTCTGAGGAGAACCATCCATCAGTCATAGTTAGGTCTAATGATGTGTCCATTTTGACACTTCAGAATCAGTCACGGCAAATTGCTCTGTCGGGAGGGAAAACATTGAGAGAGATAGCCTCACCCTGATATAATTCGTCGCTGCAAATGACAAAACAGAGCAGGGAATAATATGTGAAGTCAAGTTTAGTGAGAGAGAAAATGGAAAAATTTAGGGTTGTGAGGCACCTTAATGGATATCCTTGCAGCTGGATGAAAATGGGCTCGAGTAATGTGTCCTTAATGTGAGCCAGCCGGGTTTCTCGGAGTGTATCAAGAGAAAGGTGCCCTGTCATTTCAGCTAGCAATCACTTAATGGGGACGGTAAATCTCAACAAAATGGACATGCACTGTGCTATTTCTGGCTTCAGGAGATGGAGTGAGTGATTGGCTCTGGTGAAAATGAAAAAAAATCAAAACATTGGAGGGGAAAAGTAAAAACAAAGAGGAGGACGCAAAGAGCAAAAAAAGCAATCTCTTCCGTCTAGGGTCTGTGTGCTGTTTGTGTTTTGCAAAAGTGCAGAGACAGTGACAGGAATTTCAATTATCTGATTACGGCAAAATGAAAAGACATAAATGTTGTGATTTCTGCTGTCTTTCATAGATCAATCTAATGTGTGCTCACATTGAAAATCTAGCAAAATGGAAGAGGCAAAGTGAGGCAGCGTCTCTTCAAATCATGCAATTAAAATGACAAATTAGTTTCTTGATATATTCATCTAAGTGGTTAAGTGGAAGGGTTTTATTCCATACTCAGTGCTGTGGAGCAGGGATGGGAGGGAGAATCGTCTGCGTGCTCTTTTGATTAAGGCAGCCGCTTAAATGCCGGGAAAATGTTGAAAGCACTTGCCATACAAATTAGCCAACCGAAGGCTGCGAAATGAAATTCTAAAGAGTTGATTTAGGCATTTAGGGGGATGCGCCTGGCAGCTTAAAGGATTCAAAGACATTCTCAGGCAGTGTGCATTATGTTGAAGGGGTCAGGGCTGAACACTGGTTTGTGTTTTCTACCATTGTGAAAGGGCAAGCTACTGAAAGAGAGACACTGGAAACACAAATGATTTCAATATCCTTTTGACCCAAGAGTAACCAGAGTATGCATCTATATCTATCTATCTATCCATCCATCCATCCATCCATCCATCCAAACAGTTCATCAGTCCTATGTCTTTCTGACTGTCTGTGCATTTGTCTGTCCATTTATTTAGCATTTATATCCAGTCTATATCTATCTGTCTATACATGCTGTTTTCTACAGTAAAGACAGCAGTAAAAATAAATCCATACAATTTGATAGGACTGGGCTTGATTTTAACATTAGTGGCATTGCGTTTTTGCCATCTGTCATGCAACTGCATGTAACTGGCCCACAAAGGTACAGAGGTTCCTCTGAAGGTCTATTAGGATTGTTCTTTATTTCCGTGCATCCACAGAGTAGCTAGACATTTGCTATCATTAATGTTTGCTTTAATACACATGTGTCATAACAAATTCATCCTCTGAAAAGCCAGCTGCATTCGAGAAAGAAATGCTTCACTCTCACTGAGACATATTGTCCACTTTGATAGCTCAGAATGATATCAAATGCCCCTCTGCTGCCTCAGTTGAAATGGAACCAAATAGGCGGTGGTCTATAAAAATGAAGTTAGACGTAAGTATGGCACTCACATCTTTGAAAAAACCCTTTCCTGTTGCATTTTGTAGTCGTCAATTGGTCCGAGCAACTTGCTCTAATGCAGGTAATGGATCCACTGTGGTCCTTTCATCTTCGGGACCATGTGCGGGAGATGGGAGAGGAACCCTTCTGGAGGAGAAAACAACTCTAACACACATAAGGGCGAGGGAAAGCAAAGCTAAGCTAATTCTCAATAGGGCGTTGTAAGTTTGACTCAAATGCTGAGGAAATCGGAGGTGTTTTAGCATATTGCGTAAGTCTGTGAAGCAAACAGAGGAATGAATAATGGTTTGGTTATTCATATTTCATTTATAATACCTTGAGTATATGACATTTACATTTATTCTTTTAACAGTTGCTTTTATAGCAGCTTACAGAACAAGGCTGTTGTTAATTGTATTTCATGTGATCATTTTAATTAGATAGTGAAGAACTCCACAAACTTGCACTGTGGATGTTTTTAAAAGCTTTGCATGGAAATCCTCTAGTATAATGTGAAATTGGAAACTGATATAAAACAGAGCAGACTTTCATATGTCTAGATTGTAGCAGAACATGAAAACACACAATAAAATTGAAATTTTGTTTTGAAAATGGAATTGTTCCATGCTAGGCCCAACAGCAATCCAGATTTTCCGCTCGGCCTCTTCCCAACTATAGGCCGGTTAGCGGCGCCCGCTCAATGGAAAGCCTCCAGTCATCAGGATTTGTAGATAGGCCTAGTTCTGTTTCTTCAGCAGATTCCAAATTCACAAAACTAGCTCTAGCTGATTGGCTGTGTGTTTGCCTGTTCTTTTGTTTCAGCGCTCCGCTTGGTCTTTCCCCAGTTCTCTCTATTCACCCGCTAAACGCTAGTGCTAAGAGCTGCTGGAAAGCTGCCTGTACAGCCATTATAGGGCCCTGCTGTATTTTATTTAGACTTCGTTAAAGGGTTTGACAAAGGTAAGTGTGACTACTTTTAATAGCTAGATTACCGGATTGTTTGATAGAACCATGGACCTTTGATGAATGATTTGTTCGTGTTTGGCTATTGTTTGTTTCCTGGCTTTCCTCAATATTTAACCCTCCAAGAATATAATGATTCCATGAACATCTGTCAGGTGTAACTCAATAATGTAGTGTTAACTCTAAGATAACTGCTCAGAAAACTGTGTAAAGATACAAATATTTCCCGATAACAAGACATTTTAAGGAAATGTATTAATTGATTAAAATGAGTTGAAAATGTTTTATATATATATA
>NW_015505186.1:507299-527801 GCF_001515645.1 Sinocyclocheilus grahami | reverse complement strand
ATATATATATATATATATATATATATATATATATATATATATATATATACTGTATATAAATACACTGAAAAACAAAAATGTAGAAAAATGGATAGGATAGGATAATGTCCTGACAGAAAATGACCTGCGGGCTGCGTTTCCCAAAAGCTTCGTAAGCCTAAGAGGTTCGTAAAAACGATCGTACGACTGATCTTAATATTACGGTCTATTTCCCAAAAGCATCGTAACTTAAGTAGCACTTGAAAATCATCGTAGAACTACGAGTGCTCTGGAGTACTCGTAAAGCCCGAAGTGCATCGTAAGAAAACAGATTTATGCGGTCACCTGCAGGACAATCGGCAGATTACACCTTTAACTTTATTCAAGTGCAATGTGATTATAATATAAGGATATGATTGTACTTTATTCTACACTTTATTACTATATTAGGCTACTTTATTTTTTTGTTTTTTTTAAATGAATTTATAAATGAAATAATTAAAAAGGGCAGAAAAAATAGAAATACACATCTAAACTGAATGACTGAACCAAAAAATAAAACATAAATGAATAAAAGAAGTAATGGGGGGAGGAAATCTCTCAATGACTTACTGACGTGCAAGAAAACCAATGTATTGGACCCGGAAATTACGTGTCTATATAGATATTATATAGCCTACTATAATATATATTTTTGTATAAAGTATATTGTAGCCTATATTTTTATGTAAAGTATAATATTATACGTATAAATGTAATATAATATAATATAATAGTTATTATATCCGAGTTGTCTGTAACGCAGCATTAGGTTAACATTTCAATAAACGAGCGTGTACTACTTCCGTTCTGAACAGAATTTAAAAGTATGAGTCACCAAATAGTGCACAAAAAGTGTTGTTTTTAAACCTATTAGAAGTTGAACTATATGGCGCCCTCTACTGAATGGTAATCAAAAATAGTTTTTACCTCTTTCTGTGTGTCCAAACATTCATAAAAGTAAAATATTTGTGAATATTTTAATGGCAATGAGTCAGTTACACCCCAGCAAATAGAATTTAAAGCACATCAATTCAAAAACTTGATATACTGTACAAATAAGCATCGTCCTATTTACCATAATTGCAATCTCTTCCAGCCAGTTCACCTGAGAGCTCTGTTAGCCTTAACCTGAAGAAAAGAAAGAGAGAGTGAGCGAGAGTAGCCTCCTGATGCTGACCTCTCAGCTCACTCTGAGGAAGTAATATGTTCATTACAATGCAATTACAGACACTTACATGTCTCAATAGTGCAGCGCATTGAGAGGAGTCTGCACCGGTCCCTCGATGCTAACACAACCCTGACCTTTATATGTTTGTGCATTAATGCACGAGCCCATATGTGTGATTGTAGATAGGACCATAAATATGTGTGTGCTTCTGTTTTTAGTCTGTCTGTAGGTGCAGAATGTACAGCTTCATGGGAGGAGGGCTGTTTTGTGCAGGAGTGGGCAATATATTCCTGATTGTTTCCACAGCAACAGATTATTGGATGCAGTACCGTCATTCAAACAACTACATGCATCAGGGGCTGTGGAGATACTGCATGCCCGGAAAATGCTTCACACACACCGACAGCATTGGTGAGAATTACGGTCCAACAGAGCGGCAAGAAATTTTGCTTGAATTTTTTTAATGGAATTTAACATAAACATACATTGGTTGCAGCAAATGTGCATTTGATTTTGTGCTTTAAAGTTGATGTTGTTCCCTAGATCTTTATATTTTAGTTTAGTTTTAACAGTCATGTATGTTCAAATGAGCTGGTGATAACATGACCTTTGACCTTCTGACGTCTATGTGCATGTGTATGTGTGTTCACAGCATACTGGGATGCTACACGAGCGTTCATGATCTTGTCTCTGTTGGCCTGCTTCATTGGCATCATCATCGGTATTATGGCCTTCATCCACTACTCTGACAGGTTTGATAAAACCTTTGCTGCAGGCATTCTGTTCTTCATCTCATGTAAGTTGCCTTTCTTCTTGTTTTATATAATCTTTAAGTATGACAACTTTTTTACAACTAGTGTTTACAACTAGTTGTTGCATGTAATCATAGAGAAATAAAAATGTTACTTATTTTGTGGATGGTGTTATTGTACTGCTTTGCTTTTGTTATTGTGTTAAGTAAAGTACCCTGCAATTTGTGGAACATGGAATTTGTAATGTAGTGTTAAAAGAACAATTACAATATTAAATAGTATTTAATAATTGTATTACATTTAAAGATTAATATTTAACAATACAAATGTTTAAAATCATTTAATTATTCATTATTATTGTTATTTTAGTTTAGTTTAATACTGCTTCTTTATTTTTTCTCCATAAGGCTTTTTTGTGTTTCTGGCCATGGCTGTGTACACTGGAGTTACAATAAATTACTATGGTAAACGCTATGGTAACTGGAGGTTCTCCTGGTCTTACATCATTGGCTGGGTGTCTGTTGTGCTCACTTTCTTTTCAGGTAATGACATTTTTAGAGTCTGAAAACAGCACCTCTAAATGATCTACCTTATTCTTTTGCATTTTTACATTCATTTTAAATGTAGTGTACTTATGCATGATCAACTGATATAGGTCTCTTTTTTTCTATTTTTAAAGTTACTTTCTGTAGAAACGCAGCCTTATTAAAAGAGGTAAATTATAGGTAAACACAAATGGTTTTTGACTTCATTTATTAATTAATGTGGTTGTTTTTGTTTTTCTTTAGGAATTTTCTACATGTGTGCATACCGGATGCATGAATGCCCCAGAATGTCAAATCCTCACTAGAAAACTGGGCTTTATTATCAGAAGTATTGGACGCCTCTTCAGTATCAAACACCATTAGGTCATGAAAATAAGAACAAAGTCAAATTTTAATAAAGAATCATAGATAGTATAACAATGTGTGAACACTTACAATCTTTATTTCTGTCTATATTATAAAAAAAGTGTACAAAACAATTGGCGGAGAATCTGAACATGACGAAAAAGAGTCAAAATAATGTTTTTCTCTTTGTTTTGCCTTCATTCATCTTTTCCCTGCCTTTCATTCAGTCATTCTTTCTATGAAGTAAAGTGGTTCTGACACAAAAAAAAAACAAACATTGATGCTATCAAAAATATATGATGTATGTGGTTTTTGTTTAATTTTTTGGATACTTTTTAAGATACATAAGGACTTGGCATTACACACTAAGCTGGTCGAGCATGTAAACTGCTCTCAGTGTAAGGAGCGCGAGCTAATACCACAAGCCTCTTACTACAGAAACGCACCACTTAGGTGTGACGCAGTGGCGTGCTGTCTCCCAATTTCACTTGATTAAATGGCTATTAAAAGCTGCTTAACTGCCTCTGGGTGCGGATTCTATCGACTTCTCAAGTAAAGGCGATTCCATCACCATTAGTACATTTACTTTCGCGTTTTGCCATAAAAGCAACTTGTTACCATGATTCGTAGCAGTGTGGAGCGCAGGTGCCCCAGTTAATAAAAGGTTTCAATTACAGTGCTCCAAAATCACATTAAATCGTTGAATAAACAGACCACATGTGACAGGTAGGCCTGTTTTGTTGAATTCACGTAAAGCTTTAGCAAATTTGCATATAATCTTAACGAAATCATTTTCTTAAACGATGTTTATTTTTTATGATGTTTGCCAGTAAAACATACCTGAACATCGTTGAAAAAAAGATTCATTTACTTAGAATCAAAATTGCATAAAAACTTATTTTTGCATAATAATAATTGCATTAAGGTTCTTTTTTTCTTGCCCCATTAGCACGTTTGAGCATAAACCTCACTAAATAGTGTTAGTTTTATGCTTTTTAACTGATTTTATAGGTGTACGTATAACTACTTTACAAATAGCCTATACTACAAACTAATAATTCTGAAAAGATAATTGCATGCCTTCAGGAGTGACAGAGATAGGCTACTCATTAAATGACTCCAAACTCATTAAAACTGAGAAACTCTGTGATATTCTGTCATTTAGATGGTCTTCAGTTTTCGTGAAATACACCAACACTACTAATGAAGCCATGTCTCACATTTGCAGGAATACTGTATTTTCATGACCAATTGAATCCAGTAATTAATTTGTTCTAACTCATCTGATCAAATGGAAATCCTGCGGTCGAGGATTACTACTTCCGCTCTAACATCCAACCTAATTACCTAATAGCATTGCTGCAAGACTTCTGCCAATAATGAAACACTTTTACCATTAGCCCCCGTGATTGCAGATGTGATGACAACACGATATCAACAAATTACCGCTCCATCAGTTGAGACGGGACTGAAGCACACTTGTATCCTCGCAGATTTCAATATCTACAATTAAATCCTATTTCACGGAAGCCCTGTTGCCCTGTACCGTCATATGAAATAATAAAAAAAAGTATACCAAATAGGCTACATGCTCCCTCAGCAATAAATGAAAAAGAAAACAGTGAAACACCAAGAAATGAGAATCAGAGACGTTTAGAAAAGATCGTTTTACTTTTTCCTAATTGGTTATTTTACGTTATTTAAACATGTTCTCGTTATTACAGCAATCAGGGTTAAATACGGAGCTACCCTTAGATGTTTAGATAGGCTTTTTTGGGGGGTAGGCTATTATTATAGCAGAAGTGTATAGGCTAGTAACCATGTTTTGTTTTTTGGCAGATTAATTACCATAATTTTACTACAAATACCACGGTGAAACGTTGGCTACTGTAGCAAATGGCTAATTCGTGGTTACCTTGGTTTAACTATATTTACCATGTTTTTTTATTGTTTCGTTTTTTTAGTAAAACTAAGAATAATTGTCGTAAAGGTAGCGACGAAAATTTAAATGGTAACGGTCGTAACTGAAAGCGAAGCGGTAGGCTATTATTAAATTTAAAATGTATATAACATTGGGTTAAATTCACACATAATTAGTTGCTTTGTATGGTTATCTTAAGTTGTTTTTTTTTAGTAACGATCCTGCAGGTAGGTGTAAATACAGAACTTTTAGCCTAAATTGTTAGCATTTGTCGCGGCTTATTTGTAACCCATCTTAAAATGTAGGCTATAACAGTTTTTTTTTTAAATTCCAGACACAATAATTTGTTGTTGTGTTGGATTATTAGCTACACATTTTTGAGGCAAGAATCCAACAAACGGAGTTAAGTACAGAACTCGCGAAGACGAATGTAAATGTAACGCTGGTAACCGAAGCTTCAGCTGGATTGTAACAGGTGCTTCAGCGTGCGGTGCATTATTTTGAATTCTTTAAACGCTGTCAACCCTTTGTTCAGATTCTTGACGGGGCCACGCGCCTTTTAAACCAGTGTACAGTGAAAGTGCAGGCTTATGTGGGAGTGACTGTTGCGGGGACAGGGCTCTTGTAGCGAGGCTTTTTCAGCACCACGGGGAGCGACCCTGCCGCTCCTCCAGCCGCCTGCATAATTAATTCGTAAAGAAGTCGCTCAATCCTCCGCCCAGCCGTCGCGCCATTGGTTGAGTGCTAATCTACTTCCTGATTTGCTGCTGTCAGTCTAGATCCAAATAAATAGTAATGTACCTGTACCAGCGTGCACAGGTTGCCAACGAGACTACGTTCCAGCTTTTAAGGTCCTGAAGACTGGGACCAACTGAGTGATCTTGTTTGCGACACAGGCATCAAAAGCCCCACGGATTGTCCGTTTTTTTTTTTTGGTTGGTTTTTTTTACGTTTTGAGATGAATCTGAACTACATTTCTCCGGTCCCCCAGATGCCGGCTCAAAGGTCAACGTCGTTCTTCATTGAAGATATTTTACTACATAAACCTAAACCTTTGCGAGAGGTGTTTCCCTCGCCCTTTTCAAACTCTCTTGCCTCCCGGATGCCTTTTATAGAGTATGGATATCCACTCATGCCTACACCGATACTGGCTCCTCATCCGCATCATCCGCTACACAAACCTGAACACCATCCATACTTTTTCACCTCCGGTAAGTAGCCAACCCTAAAGTCAGGCCTTTACGTGAAGAAAATTGTGCAATTTATATGCATTTAATGGATGCATGCTTACAAAGTGGCGTATTTTTTTTTGTCTTTGTGGCTATTAATGGAAGATATCAAACAGGCCTACGTTATTCCAGTTAATATTTTAGAAATCATTCCATAAACAACCTTAATATGGGTAAATTGGTGCTGCAAATGTGATAGATAGCCAATGATGTCAATTAACCTAAAATTTGCTTCGTGAGGTCAAAGTCAAATCAAAATATTATTTAGTATTGTTCCATCACTGTGACTATATTGCACGACTGTATTTTTAAGGGTTAGAATTTGTAAATTCTAAATTTGTAAATGATCCCTAGTAACCACTTTTTAGCGTGATCTTCATAGAGCATCTCTTGGTAGTAATAATAATAATAATAATAATAATAATAATAAACTATCGACTATCTGTAACTGGGCCTACTTCATGCTTTTTTTTTATTAAAATCACCTGTAAATTAAAACAGCATCTGTATTTTTTTTCTAATCGATTTTATTATTTACGGAAAACAAAACAAAACAAAATAAAACAATCAGCTAGATTAAAACAATACTCTTTTTTTTCTGACTTGTATTGTTTTCGTTTTGAATTCACCTGCGCTGTTAATTCTAAAACGCGACTGAAATATAAACATGGAAAGTGTTCTGCAAGGCTGCACGCTTAATCTAAATTCGAACGAAATGTAGGCTATTAATGATTACCATTATGTTTCCATTGCAAAAGGAATGCAGATGCCTGCGTTATTTCAGCATCATCCCGAATTACCAGGGAAGCACTGCAGACGCAGAAAGGCCAGAACAGTGTTCTCAGACTCTCAGTTATCCGGACTTGAGAAAAGGTTCGAGATCCAGAGATATCTGTCCACACCTGAGCGCGTGGAGCTGGCTACGGCGCTCAGTCTATCGGAAACACAGGTAATAACGCTACATATCGTTGAAGAACTTAGATAACATTTTTAAGATCTTACATGTGTTATCAAACCTTTTATGAAAACGAATCAGGAGTTCACAAAGGCTTATCATTCGTTTGCCTTGCGCAGGTAAAGACGTGGTTTCAAAACCGGAGGATGAAGCATAAAAAACAACTGAGGAAAACACAAGACGACCAGAAAACCCCAAATGATGCAGACAGATCGCTGGAGAACACGAGCGAGAGCGAAATGCACGAGAAAAATACAGACGGTAAAAACGGCATGAGTCCGGACAGATACACGCTGGACGACAATGAAGATGATGTCGATATTGAAGATGACATTTGCTCTCCTGAACATTTACTCTAGTATTATCACCCCATGAACAAAAATGTACATATGAATTACAGTCATTTAGATAGGAAATTAATATAGTATAAAATATAGTTTTGTTTTGTTTTTGAGAGCATTGGTCTAATGTTATACTGTTCAAGCGCTTACTTAAGGAAATTCTGGACAGCTGAAGGACTTTAAATGATAGGTGTCTATTCCACATTATTATTATTATTATTATTACAATAGTCATGGCTTTGTGTCTGACGACTCTGACCATTTTTGTAAATGTGGAATGAATGATAGTAATGTACTGACAGTCTGTAAATAGATTTATGATGTACTTGATAAATAATCATTCGAGAGATGTAACAATTTTCATTACAACTGAAGTGTAACATTTGACATTTTCAGCACTTTCGCGGGACGATGATATCGGTTGGCATGTTGTGGACTGAGATCTTTATGAGCTCAAAAACTGTGACCTGTCATTTGTTGAAACACATCATGTATATAAACAAATGTACATTGAGTGAATTATCTAAGACAATTCTTAAACGAGCTGCTTATGAGTTCATCATTTCCTCAAATTCGTGAAAGCTGCGGGTTATCACAATTTCGAACATTGTTAAAGAAAGGAATAATATTCCCGATTATTACATAACAACAGTATTAACACTAACAATATAGAAGTAATATTAGACTAAATAATAATAAATAGAAACCACATGGAAAAATCAATTGATTTGTCAATAAAAACTAGTACTTGCATCATAGCTACAGATGCACGAATGCTTGAGAATGCATGATTTAGCTCTGCTCCTTGTTTGTCATCTTCCCCCTGTTCTCCTTCACTGATACAAACTGGATAATTAGCCTATAAATAAATGGGACTAACTGGATAAATATACATAAATGGGACTAACTCACTTTAAGGATTAGAATATGAGAATCAGGAATATTTTCGAAATCGGATGGGTGGGAAATATTATTTATGTGGGAATGGCGTGAGAATATTGGAATTGTTTTTGGACAATCGATAGACACCAATTTGTCCTTTTTAAACTCACATTGTATAAATTATTGACCATTACATTATTCCTATGCCATATGTCTATGTTAAATTCCGTTATATAATAGCCTACCTACTGACTCACTTGACCATTGTTCTGTTAGTGCCGTTTTAGTTTTACCCGACTTACAAAAAGACTTGGCCTGTATTTTATTAGTCTAATAACGGTGCCGTTATTGCAGTTTAGTTAGTTTCAGGGTGTGAATTACTCGATAACTTTTACGCATGTTTGAACGGAACTACCATCAGTAGGGCCTAATTTTTTACCTTTTAGAGTTCCTAGCAATCAATTGTTTTACAAACGGTTTATGTGTTATATTTCTGATGTGTAAATCCATAATAACGTGATAAAAATAAGCCAACAGTAGCCTACTTTTTTAGGTAGCTACCGTCAGTTACGGAGAGCGAGTGCGCAGCCGTTGCTATGGTTACCATCTATCAAGCGACGAGTTCTGTTCTGTTAGCGCACTCTGAAAACTGGTCAACTTTTATTTGAAAACCCTGTTGACACGTGTATATACTTACATAGCTTCAACCTTTTTTGACTTCCGGTGAGAGGGTTTAGTTCTTAACTGGAGGCCACAGGCTACTTCACAGCGGTTTTAATAAAAATGTAATAAGACTCGTCTAAAAGCATCTTTTGCGACGCACAGGTGTCCTAAAAATAACGATTTTTTTAATTTATTGGGAAATAATTCTAAATTTGACATTTTTTTATCAAATATTAATGATAACATGCATGTAAGCAAGGAGTAGCTCGCATTCATTTGCGGCAACAGCCCCCTTTTTACTCTAACAGGGTATGTGGCACACTTCCACCCTTTGAAAAGCAATTCATGTCGTTTTCAAAATGTGATTCTGATTTAGCCGCGGAAAATAAAACACTGCAAGAGAGTAGGCCGAGCGGAAGGTGATCAATTAAAAGATTAAGCGTTTTGCAACACATGGACGCATCTGCATGCTGCTCTAATAGCAGAGCCATCAGCTCATTTTCAGGGGCCTGCCGCCTCCTTCAGCACTGTCCACAGATCAAAGCCTGCCTCAGTCTCCCAATCCTTAAAAAGGGATGCTAATTCAACCTCCTTCATGTGCGGTTGAGAGAGACCCTTCAATTAACTGATTTCAATGGCAGGAAAGAGAGAGAGAGAGAAAAAAAAGATGCAAAGAGAGTCGGTCTGGAAAGGCAGCATTTCTCATTAATTCAAAAGGTCCAGCATTTATTAGCCTCACCTCTGAGGCTTAACACTGAAAACACAGAGTATCAAAGCAGACATGATGGGTTAAATAGAGGCTATAATCTAATTAAAATATTACATAGGAGTAAATAGCTCTTTGATAACGATCTAAAGCTTCCATTAAAGAAATAGGTGCTTGAGCTTGTTTTAGGGGGAAAATGATCACTTTAGAATACAGAAAACAAGTTTGTGGGCTCTAATAAGGGAGGCTTCAAAGTGTCATCCTTATTTGACCTATTTTTTTCTCTCGGTGAAAGAAAAGGGCAGGCGAAAGTGGATATAATCAGACTAATAGCCGGGAACTGACAGAAAACGGCACGTTACACTGGGTTAACGGTGCATCCAGGTGTGCTTGAAGAGATTGGCGCTCTTGTGCACAGATCTATTGAAACAAGGGGAAAATAGCTGGATAATGCAAAGCCAAGCAACAAAACCCCACAGCATTTCATTCGAGATTTCTTTATATCAAAAAATGATTTTCAAAACGAGTATGCAGTGGATTACGTGCTACGCACCTGTTCCACTTCCAGTGCTTTGCAACTGAGCAGGATTATAATGGGTATTACGCATATATACAGTACACACAAAGTTAAAGCAAGGAAAAATAAGGATTCTATGGAAGTGCAATTGATAAAACTCATGTATGCGTGGTGCTTTTTAGAATTAAATGGCATGAACGGCTCTGAAGCGAGCCACGGCACGTTTCTCTTCCTCATGCCGTCTCAACATCTCCAGAGTGGCCAGATGGAATGGGTCCATTTCCTGTGGATATTGAGGCCGCGTGCTCACGTTCTGCTCTCTGGTTCTATCCTTTGGCTTTGGAGGGGGTTGGGGCTTTGCAATCGTTTTGGCATATTCTAAAGCCTGGTCAAAAACAAAAAAAGCAAGAAAAATATGATAACATATACACACGTAAACCACTTTGGATGAAAGACATACAATATATGATTTAGAGATTAAGTAAAGCTCATGTTTTCAGAATGAGATTCTCTTACCTTCCTCCTGGGAACGATGTCCTTGTTGTCACTGCCCACTGGGTCCTTGGCCAACAGAGAGGGAATCCTACTTATCTTCTTGTTCTGTTCGCGGATCATATTTGAATACAGCTTCTGTCGTCTAATTTTCTCTGCCTGACAGCAGTGAAAGAAAGAGCAGCAAGATTACAAAAGGGAACTTTAATTACCTAAGCCATTTCTTCCCTGAGGCCCCTCTGTTTCTTTGTACATCCCTCCATCAAGCTACTCAACAGGAGCAAACAAAGCCAAATAAAACTCATCATCCCTTTCAGAATCAGTGTTAACACCTCTCTCAGGCTGTGAGCGGTGCGAAAACAGTTATTTTATGTGAAATGTTTACATCAGCCGAGCTGGAAAAATGTCTCTGTTTGTTTTTTGAGGGCTATGCTCATTAGATTAGTTGGTCCATTTCTATTGTGTTCAGAAACACAAGTCTTTTAAATTCATGAGGAAATGAAAAGAGGGGTTTATTGAGACACAACCCTCACTTGACAATTGGACGTAGCAATTAGGGATTAGCTAAATCAATATTCAACAAGGAGATCACCAATTATCCATTGAGTCTTTCTCCTAAATCTCCACACACACAAATTATTCTGATTAAACAACATTATTTATGATTATCGTCAGATGCTTAAGTCTTTGTACAATCTGAAGTGAGTATTTACCACAGTTTCTGGTATTGTGTTCGTTGGTCCAAGACATCCAAGCTTCACCTCCTGTTTCATGTTTTTGTAGTCCTTCAGTGTATAAGCCTGAGAAGACATTTTGTAATGCATATATATTTATTCATTATCCACATGGATGTTTAAATAGTGAAGATACTGTGAGAAAAACGGTCTTAATCCTAAAGTGCCCTCATGCCACAATCCGCAAACAAAAGCACTAATCAGGTCAGGCTCCTTCAGGTTCTCAGGACTCAGCCATTGGTCATGGACACTGCAGGACAGCTGTTTTCCACTCTGATCTGCTTCCCCGTGGTCTGCCACACTAGCTGTTTTACAAATGTATCCCATAATCCTATGAGACATGATGGCGGGCACATCAAGGTGAGGAGAGCAAGCTTCTCCCAGGAAAGCAATTGGTTTTATGGTGTAAGAACCGCATAATCCGGATAGAGCATCAGTGTTCCATGACATAATGACCCTTAAATTGTGACAAACATGTTCATGTAGCACTAAGAATTTTACTGATCTAGAAGCCTAATAGCACAGATACTACAATAATTTAAAGGGATAGTTCACCCAAAAATGAAAACTCTTTAATTATTTAAAGGAATAGTTATATGAATAGGAACAGTAATAAATCCATAATCCATAATTCCTCCAGTGAAAAGTCCATCCCCTGTTGTCTTCTCACATTAAAATCCACCAACATATTTGTTAAGAACTGTTTTGGACTCTTGTAAATGGTGCTTGATCTGTGCATAAAGCAATATTATGGATAGGGAACTCTCAAGGAGGAAAAAAACATGCATTAAGATCCGGGGGTGAAAACTTTTGAACAGAATGGAGATGCGAACATTTTTCTTATTTTGTCTAAATATCATATTTTTTCCATTTAGTACTGCCTGTCAGAGGCTACAGAAGATAGTTACATGTTTCTCAGAAGACAAAATAAGTCAAATTTACCCTGATCTTCAAATTCATTATTCGTTCTTAATGCAAATTTTTCTTTGAGCATCGGTGAGCATTTGAACCTTCTGTAATAGTTGCATATGAGTCCCTCAGTTATCCTCAGTGTGAAAAGATGGATCTCAAAATCATACAGTCACTTTTGGAAAAGGTTCAAATATGCAGAAGATGCTGGAAAACCAAAGAATGTGCAGGAGCTGGGTGATTTTTCTGAAGAACAGCAGGCAGTTAAACTGCTCAGGACCAACGCAGGACTCATGAACAACTATCGTAAAACAGAAAAACAGTCGTGGATCATCCAGGAAATGACACAAAGTATTAAGATAAAAGGGTATGTCAAATTTTGAATGGGGTCATTTTTATAAATTTTTATTATTTTTTCTTGTGGCGTATATATAAACATCTGTTATGTGAAATAGCTTATTCAGGACAGTACTAAATAAAAAATAACATGCAATTTTCATGAGCTCTTATTTTGTTAAAATGATTAACATATTTGCATATTCTGCAAGGGGTATGTAAACATATGAGCACAACTGTATATACAGGTATATATATATATATATAAAAAAAAAATCCCCTCTATACAGTGACAGTCATAGTTTGATGTTGTTTTGGACCCCACTTCTATTATATGAACAAAAACAGTTCCACAGTAGAAAGTAAGTCATACATGAATGACATGAGGGTAATTTTTGGGTGAACTTTCCATCACTCCTTCAACTGAACAGACACAACTGTTGAGTAAACATAAATATCCTCTCTGTTTTAATGGCAGCGGTTATTGAGTACATCTGTTCCTGAGAGGGACTTTCCTGCAGAACTCAAGGTGCTAGAGGACAAAGAGGCCATCATTAAATGCAAATCACCATCTTACCAGCCCTGCACTGCACAGACGGGGGTGCTGCTTAATCACTTTGTCCTTTAACGCTTTTCAATGTCGTCTTTGTGACCGTGCCTTATATCATCATCTCATTGCAATTAAGAGTGTCTTCAATTACTTATACAATTAACCTGCTGTCTGAATCGGCCCACACAATAATCGTTACATCTGCAACAAGCCCCATTGAGATACTGGCCTGGCAATTTAAAGATGGTTACTAAGTATAAACTGGGTGTTGTAGTTATTATGCTATTTGTTTTGCTATATTGATAATTATTACAAGAATGGGTTTAAATCTGGGTTTTTAAACTTTTTGATGCCATGTACCAATAAATATGATTCCATACAAGGTTCTCCCTTAATAAAATGAATATTCAATTATAATTAATTTTATACTGTGAAAAAATCTCTATATTATAAATAACATATTATATTTTACATTTATTTTAAAGACTGAAAACTTGTTTGCAGCCCAGTAGTACCAGGCTGGAACGTAAAAGTCACATACTAGATAAATGATAAACAAACAAAAAAATTGAATCTTAACTAAACACACATATACACACCTTATAATTTGAATGTGCCTTCAGCTGTCTCTGTTTTTCCATCTGTGAGAGGTAACCTTCTGAGCTGCTTCTGTGGATTGGATTCAGATGCTGCTCTGATCTATCTGAGCAGAGTTCAGTGTCGCTGCCGTTTGCTCGGGCTATAGGGGGCAGCACTGTGTAAGGACCAGAGATTTGTGTTGGGCGCGCAGAGGGTCCCACGCTCTCCTCATCACTGGGCAAAAGCTCAGATGAATAGTGGCTGGCCTCTACTTGAGGAGACGTGGGAAATTTTAGCGTTGGTATCCTATGGAAACAAGGAGCATAACATGAATACCAAGTTTATATTTAGCATGTAAAATATGTTAAATATGCTTTTAGCATGTTAAACATGCTAAAACATTTTTTTTTCTAAGAAAGAATAATAAAACATCTAGCCAAAATACTTAATAAGGTTTTCTTTTTAAGAATGGTAATTATGGTAATTCTAATTAGGCTTTTTTATTATGTCATCATGACAGCTGTATTACATAATACTGCCCAAAAATATTAATATGAATTTTAATTCAAAAAATTAAAAACATTCTCATTACAGAAATTGTGTATTCAAGTCATTAAATGTATGAATTGCATGTTTTAGAAAATTATCATTAAATGTATGAATTGCATGTTTTAAAAAAATAACAGGTATGGCAAAATATGAGCGTCAATGACCCCATAATAAGCAGATTGAAAAAAGACACACCGCAGCCTTAAAAACAGTATTGTAATGTGCGAACATACTATAAATGTATACTAAATATTTGCATAAAGTATGTTTCTGGACTTGCCTGAGTCTACTGTGATTCTTGAATGATGCCATCTCAAATGTATTGGGAGTAGGTTTCCCAGCATGCCTCTGAGGAACACTTTTGTCCACAGTTTGTACCACTCCAGACTTGGGGGCTGGTGAAGATACAACAGCTTTTGGAGCCAATCCCATCTGCCCTACTGAATTTGGAGGCACATATGGGTAAAATGGATAACCTTGTTGTAAAAAGGGTGGGTTAAACAGATCAGGCCAATCCCCTTGTAGCGCTTGAGAAACAAGAGTAAAAATGGTCTCTTTCTGGGAAAGATTCAGTGGCTGTGCGTGATTAGCAGGTGTGTGGAGGTTTATGTTAAGGTTGACAGTCGGTGGAGCATGAGTGTGTGATGGAAGTCCAGAATGGTGTTGTAGTGGGTCATGGGTGCAAGCTTCCTCAGAGTCCTGCAGTAGAAGATCAGCACTGATGACGTGTCTCTCTGTAAGGGGTTTAAGGTGCGCTTTGGGTTTGGATTCAGGAACTGGAAGCTTGAGCTGATCTGGGTGGTTGCTGGTTCGTTCCCTTCTCTTCGGTTCCTTTTTTTCCTTATGGCTCTGCAGTAAGTAGGAGATAAAAAAAGGAAAATATGACCAAAGCATTTAAGATGTATTCTGTGTTAAAGGGTTACTCCACCCCAAAATGAAAATTTTGTCATTAATCACTTACCCCCATGTCGTTCCAAACCCGTAAAAGCTTCGTTCACCTTCGGAACACAATTTAAGATATTTTGGATGAAAACTGGGAGGCTTGGGACTGTCCCATTGAAGAAAATAACACAGTCAAGGTCCAGAAAAGTAAGAAAGACATCGTCAAAATTGTCCATCTGCCATCAGTGGTTCTATCTGAATTTCATGAAGCGACGAGAATACTTTTTGTATGCAAAGAAAACAAAAATAACAACTTTATTCAACAATTCTTCTCCTCCGTATCACCGTAGCGCCATTTTGGAGAGTATCCACTGAACGCAAACTGTGTATGCTGTTCTGTGTCAGATGCACCACACGGATACACTGTTTTCTTTCAAATCAAAGCGTAAATAAACGTTAAAAACATATCCGTGTGGTGCGGCTGACACAGACATGTAGAACAGCATACGCAGTTTGCGTTCAGTGGATACTCTTCAAAATGGCGCTATGGTGACATGGAGGAGACGAATTGTTGAATAAAGTTGTTATTTTTGTTTTCTTTGCGTACAAAAAGTATTCTCGTCGCTTCATGAAATTCAGATTGAACCACTGATGGCAGATGGACTATTTTGACGATGTCTTTTATACTTTTCTGGGCCTTGACATTGTTATTTACTTGGCAGTCAATGAGACAGTCACAAGCCTCCCGGTTTTCATCCAAAATATCTTAAATTGTGTTCCGAAGACGAACAAAGCTTTTACGGGTTTGGAACGACATGGGGGTAAGTGATTAATGACAAAATTTTCATTTTGGGGTGGAGTAACCCTTTAAGATGACATGAAGCTAAATTCTAGATGTTGTTCTTCAAAGTCTGAAGGCACAAAAGGATGATATTAGCATAAATGAAATAATTTCCCCAAGTATGACGAGGGCTCTTTGGGCAAAACCGATTTGCACAAAATAATGCCCCTTAAAAATTTTATTTCAAATTCAAGTCATGACAAAGATTTTGGAAATAGCGCCCCACACACTCTAATTGGCTAAAAGAATACATCCCATTGAGCAGAGATATGTCCTTATATAACTGTGGCTTTATGGATAGTTTCATGACCAAGGAGAAATAAAGACAGGAGCATTTATATAATGTTTTTTTGTGGTAAGCCTAGCATTCACGTGGGACCGTCGGACATTATTCTTGTGAGGTCTGAGGCTGTGCCTCAGCATGTAATGCTTCTGATTTAGCCAACACCGGCTTGCACCATTCTTAATGGGAAAATATTTACACTCCTCTTCTTGCTGGCATTAAGGTGACCGTTCAAGTGCTCAAAATAATGATGCTTCTCCATTCCCCCTCTTTCCTCGGCACAGGCTCCTTTTCAAGACATTTCAGAGGCTCCATTGTGCCTGAACAACTCTATCAGAAATTGCGTCCATCACAGCAGAAATGAAATCCCGGGTGACAGTGTGCCCACTGTGCAGACATTTTCATCTTGAGAGGAAGCCCTCGCAGACTGTTATGCATTAAGGCAATGGATTGTGCCAAGCAGCCCCACCTACGTCTGCACAGATAGAGATGGATGGAATCAATAAAGTGAGCTCTACCTTCAGTTTTTGTGTTTTTTGGAGCCACATCAGCTCTGGATCCCAGACATTGTCTTGACTCTCCGGGCTATGAGTGTTGATAGTCTCGTAGGAGGTTTGCCTGGGCTGTGAGAATAGAAGAAAGAAGGGAGAGGGGAGTGAAAGGGTCGACTGCTTGATAAGCCTCCTTTTAACAATTCACCTGTTGCCGTGTCGATGAAATGCTATTATTTCGCCTCACATTTATATTCAACTATTGACCGCAAACAACAGGGGCAAACTGTGCACTGTGAGCGTGAAACAAATACATCCATGAGTATGAGAAGAAATGTCTTGGGGATAAATTACACACTGCGTTTGGCATAAATGTATGCTGACAGCTGCAATAAATCGTCCACCTACTCAAAAAACGGAGCTGACAGACAGGTTTGTTTCTAAAATAATTCGTCCCCGAGCGTCTGGCAAGCATACCAATTCCATTGACTTCTTCTGATCAACTTTTTATTCTTAATACTAACCACTGCTCCTCTGAGCTGACCTACATGTGTCTAGAAGAGTGTTTTATTGATTTTCTTTAAAATGATTCTCTCGAAGCAGTTCGGAGATAAGTGTCTAGATATGGCCACGTTACATCAGTGCACTCTCTCAATTCTTCTTAATGTACCCGTTCAGAGGCGGAATATCTACAGCTAATGCTGTAATGAAAATCATTTAGTAAACTTCTAGTCACTTTGGCTGCTGAGGACAATTCTCGCAGATCGATGGTATTGACAGCTTGCGGGCGTCCCTGAATGCATGCGGCTAATTCTGAAAGCGTGAATAGAGGAAGGTCTAAGAGACACATGCAGCAGTGAGTGGATTGAGTTGTAACATATCCATCAATAAACAGGCAGCCATGCTGGTCTATCTATTTAGCGAAAGGCCATGTGCACAAGGAACTGATTTGTGAACAGCCTTCAACGGTACTGGGCCAGAGACACTGAGTGGACAGTTATTTATCTGTATCTGTATATTTGAGTAAACCAGCGGTCTTCAACTGTGGTTCCAAAAAGATGGATGGATGAATAATGTAGATGGATTGACAGATAGATAGATATATATGTTTAGATTTAAACTTATATATCTATCTATATAAACTTATATAAACTTAAGTATTTATTGCATCAATAACATTAATTAACCAAAATGCATTAACTATGTTGAATTTCTTTTAATTTCAATTTAATAAATTAGCAATCCAATTCAAATCCATGTGGAGTTTGGTCAATTCAAATGTAATTCACACTCATTAACTGAAACCATGCTTCAATTGTGAATTTTGTCTAACCCTGGGGCCGTCTGCATAAAAGGTTTAGACTAGTTTTAAAAGTTACTCATATTGTTATTGTTACTGAAAGTAAACAGCATATGCTATTCTGTGTCAGCTGCATAATTTTTTTAATGTTCCACGTGACACAGCTGACACAGAATAGCATACGCTGTTTACGTTCAGCGGATATTCTCCAAAATGGCACCAGGGTGACGCGGAGGAGACAAATTGTTGAATAAAGTAGTTACTTTTGTTTTCTTTGCATACAAAAAGTATTCTCGTAGCTTCGTAAAATTACGGTTGAACCCCTGATGTCACATGGATTATTTTACCGATCACCTTGCTACGTTTCTGGACCTTGATCGTGGTAATTACATTGCTGTCTATGCGAGGGTCAGAGAGCTCTCAGAACTCATCAGAAACAGTCTTACGGGTTTAGAACGACATGAGGGTGAGTAATTAATGACAGAATTTACATTTTTGGGTGAACTAACCCTTTAAGACACTGTCTTAACATACAGTAGAGGCTAAGTTTATGCAACTGGCCCCTGGTTCTGATAGGGTTGACACTCAATTTCATGCAGTCCAGAATTGAAAATTGTACATTTAGAAAAACAATAGAAGAGCAAAAGAGCAAACAGGCAATGCGCAGACGTTCATAGTAGCGGTCTTCGTTATAAATTAACATATCTTTTAGAGCAAAACCATATTGTAATACGCCTTGTTTGCTATGCTGCGCGTTTAATAGGAGTCTGCACATCTAAGCTCATTTTCTTGTATCGGGCAAGTATCATTTCAAGTAGAGATTGAGCAGCAAATACACATGGGCCACAGTGTGCAGACAAGCCAACCCTGCCAATTATACCATGGGCCAGGTGCACTGATAACTAAGAGCCTATTGGTAACCATGCTCCTCTGATGTTCTTAACAGCCACTGTTGTGCAGATCAACTCATAATAGGCACTACACAGGCAGACATGATTCATTCTCTTCTCTCTGCTTCATCTGAAGACTCTGTGTGTCTGCCAAATTAATTTCCGTGACACAGGCAGTGTAGTCTCCTTCAAACCAGAGCAATGAAAACACCAAGGTCACTTATTCAGATTAAAAAAGAGCAAAGATAAAGGTCAGGTCATGCTAGACATGATATGGCCTGTTTTGTACCTAAAAAGAAAAATGTGAACCTGCACACAACTGAATACATAAAAAAAAGAATGCATCTAGACTAAATACATAGATTACATAAGAAATACTAAATTTCATACTAAATCACAATTGCACTTAAGACAAATGTGGTCTTAACTTCAATACTGAAGTACTATTAAAAAACATATAAATATAAAATGAACAAAATTAGATTTATAACATAGGCCTACTATTTACAGCAACAGCCATTAGTCACTATGGTTTTTTTTTAGCAATAGCAATACGTGAGTTATGAGATTGGGTAATTGGAAATAATTATACAAATGTCATCTTGAAAATAAAAATTAGAATGTCTATGGAATAACACTAGCCTTGGGCCTAAACTACCCTAATATCTGACATTGAGGAAGCTGATTGGATCGTATGCTGTGTTAGTTCACCCCCTAGTGGTCAACCATAAGACTTCAATTTGGTCACCAATGCGTCCAACCAATCAGTTTAACATGTTAAGGTTTACATAAGCTAAGGCCTATAGGACAGAAAAACAGAAGACAGTTTAGGAATAAGGATATCATTTTTCCTGAGGGAACATTCTTAAAAATACTTACCTGCTTTGTTTCTTCTGTTTTATCTTTCTGCTTGTGAACTTTTAGGTAAGACCTCTGGTTATGTGTGTTGATACCAAGAGTTGCTTTGTTACGTTCCACAATGTCTTCCCTAGCTCTCACTGGCCTTGGATTAGAAGGATGTTGTGAGCTTCTCTTCCTATGAGGAACTGGTCTGACATTCAGATGCTCTCCATTATCCAGTGGTGTGCCTTCAGAGGACATGCAAGAACGTTTTGATTCGGGGGGATCGAGAATGTCTTCCTGTTGTGGGTGCAGGTGGAAAGGAGACGAAGGTGGCGGGGATAAAACATTGTCCATCTGAACTGTGGGTGGATTACTGACAACGACATATTCTTGCCTGCTACTTAGAGGCACATTCTCCAAAGGTTCAAGACTATCTTCAGACTCCTCAAACGAGTCGAGAGAAAGTCTCGCATTTAGCTGGTTGAGAAAATGAGCCCCTTCCAGATTCTTCCTCCAGTTTGGGTCGTAGCGCAAGTCGGCGTATTCATCTTCAGAGGGAGCTTGCCTGAAATATTTCAAAAAGAGTTAAGAAGAAATAAGTCATAAACACTTAGGACGAGCTTTCAGTTGAAGAGCAGGCTAGCTACGTCTCATTTAGTGCTTTCGGCATTGTCAGTAAGGAAGTCTGAATGCCTCAAACAGCCATCAAAACACAAGGAAAAAAATTGGCTACAATTCTCAGCCGAAGCGAAATGGTAATAGCGTGTTGTATCCCCCC
>NW_015505186.1:502842-507276 GCF_001515645.1 Sinocyclocheilus grahami | reverse complement strand
CCTACCCCTAATGACTATGGGTCTGAAGACCACAATTTGGGGATAGTTTTGCAAATGGCTAATTCAAACATATGAAATAGGTTCAAACTACAACCTAATGTGCTCCTAGCATCATTGGATGAAAAGATCTCATTAAAATAATTAGAAGAGTGCCTCTTTGTTGTGTGCCTCTGAATAGTACAAGATGCTCTTCACATCCCATGATGCCAAATACGAGGCTGTCTGCATGCATGGCACTTCAGCCAATGAGGGCAAAAGGGCAAGGAATGGCTCTGTAATGATTCCACTGACATGGTCTTGAGAATGTGTCGTGGGTTTGCAGCTGTGATGGGGTCTTTAACATGCAAAGTCTCTCTTGTGCTAATATAAATGTGTCAGAATTAAATCCAATAATAGGAAACACGGACTATTGTTTTCAGCTCATTTCATTCTGAATGCGAGACTTGAGTCTCTTTAAAGACAATGTGTGCGGTAAAGAGGATGTAAATGAAATGAGTAGTTATTAGCTACAATGATATTATGCCAAATATTGCTGCACGCCATTCATTCGCAGGATTTCATTCTTGAGCATGAAAATATGATGAGAGAGCTGCTTCATTTCAACAATAAAGTCTTTGTAAATGATCGCCATAACCATTATGACAAATCTATGCACGGGGTTAAGTACCTCTTCAGCGCATCAGCTATCAGCCTGCAAAAAATGAAAACAAACACCTCACGTTTTTATATCGAGGCAGATTTTGAGTGGCGGACACAACGGTTAGGCTGGAGATGAAGAAGTGGAGACAGATGCGGTGATCCACACTTCAGATTCCAGCAATCTGTGTTTCAGCAGCGCAGAGAGCTCGTCCATTCATTGGTAACAAAGCAAATGCTTTTTAACAGACTGCTGAATGAGACCTTATTGTGGTAACGTCCTGCAAACTAAAAATCTAATTTCCCCTAAATGAGGGTACTTGTTTGGAAAGTACAAAGATTTGTGGGTATTTCGGCTCAATTAAAATGCAAGCGCAAACATCATTTTCAAAGACTGTCATTATCTATTTGAATAAAAGCTGTCAGTCATCTAGGCTGTTTGCAGAGCAGCTAAACACAAAAAGCTCATAGTCATTTTGTTGGCGATGTATTTAATTTTAGTGTTTTCAGGTATTGCCATTGTTTATTCAGTCTATTTTATGAACAGAAGCAAAACCTGAAATACAAAACAGATGGACATTCAATAGGAATAGGAAAACATTCAATGAATGCTTGCCTGCATTGCCTTTTTAGTCAGTTTAATACATTTTACTTAAATTTCACATGTGAAAAATATAAATGATGTACTTAAATTAAATGACAAATAGTTATGTAGCAGATGACAGACACAACATAAATGGGACAGTTATGATCATGGGCGACATTAGGGGGGCAAGAAAAAAATAAAAAAAATAAAGATATTTCGGATGTAGCCTATGAATCAAAACAATGCACTACCATATTGCAGCACATTGTGTCAATACAGCGCAGTGAAGAATAACTTAAAGACGTTGCGTGCGTTTACGAAACTGTCAAACTTTGACTCTTGCTGCTGATTTGAATGGCGATGCTTCCCGTTTTAAGTGTCAGTTGGTGGCCTTTAATTTTTAACCAGAAATGTGTGCGCTGCTTTTCTGATGTTCATTTAAGTTTACCATGTCTTTTTCCCATGTCACATGAAATGTGTCCGTTTTGAAACATTGTGGTGAGACACGTGAGAAAAAAAATAAACGATCAGTTGTGGGACAGTCTTAAATCGCATACCATTCATTTCTGAACTTTCTACCATCCGTTACTGGAAATGAAATTACTGGTTGATATGTCCCGATCTCAATAAAGTTTAGGCCTACACACGCTTTTAGTCCGTGAACTGGATCTCACTCAGGACGCGCGCTGTCTGTGGAAGTTTGGCCAGGACCGGTTCCAGAATAGGCCTAAATCACTGAGGCATTTTTGTCCCATCTATTGCACACTGATATTTCGAGAATGAATCCAGCATCATTCCCGAAACTTTTCAACATGTATGTGTCCAAGAAACAAAAGTTTCATTCAAATTCTGAATAGATTATAGCCTAGAAAACACACAAAGCGCGCTCTGATGGTGATCATGTCCTAAAAGACGTGATGAACAATATCATAACAATGTGATAAGCTGATAGGGACAGCATTGAATTAGTGGTATGTCAATACAGGGGTGTATATGATCTAGTCGAAACCACTGAGGCAAGCAGCTCAGATCATAATTGAGGCTGAGTAGGCGCATGTGCTGCTCGCACTGACAGCACATGTGAGGCAAGCGGCGACACATCTAGGTTATAAAACCTTGCGAAAGTGCTGGGGCCCAGGCCCATGAGGACATGAGTCCGTGGGTTGAGTGGGCCCGAACCCCTATACGACATTTCATGCCCTTAGAGCCATAAGCCAAAGCAATTGCATCGACGATCCAGTGTGGTAGCCTTTGCTTGGACACAGGCAGGCCTTTTGTGTGCCCTCCAAAGCATACAAATAGCTGGTTCGAGAGCCTGAACTGTCTACAGCGCTCAGTATAAATGCGCACCACACGTACAAGGCACAGCAAAAGTGTATTAAGCGGCACCGGCCCGGCCAGTGTTTCGGGACGGAAAGCAGATAGTGTTATGACCTGTGCTTTAAATGGAGTCGAAAGCACTTTAGGCACATAACCCTTCCTAGGCTTTAAGTTGAGTCTGCAATCACCTGGCTCGAACTCAATACACGAGTCGTCAACTGACAGCGCCTGCAGGTCCCAAACTCGCTTAACAGAGGCCAGCGCGAGCAGGAGCGCTGTCTTGAGAACAGTCTTTTTTTTTTTGCTCTTGAAGGAAGGCAAGAATTATTGGTATTGGGTAGTTGAATGGGTCTTCGCCCCGCAACCCACACCAATTTGTGAAAACTCTCCATTTATGTGCGTAAAGACGTCTAGTGTAAGGAGCCCTAGCCTCAGCGATAGTGATCTCCACCAGTTCTGGGAACCACCATCTCCACTAGTTCTGGGAACCACGGCTGATTGGGCCATTTCGGTGCCACTAACAGAACAGATTATTTTTTTTTCTTCTGATTTTGCAAAGCACGCGAGGCAGAAGTTTCACTGGAGGAAAAGCATACTTGCGTACTTTCGGCCAGCTGTGAGCTAGTGCATCCACTCCCAGGGGAGAGTGTGTCAGTGAATAAAACAGCGGGCAGTGAGTGTGCTCTGCTGATGCGAAGAGATCCACCTCCGCCCTGCCGAATACACTCCAAATCATATTGACTGTCAAAGGGTGTAATCTCCACTCCCCGTGGATTACCCCGCCCCTCGACAGTAAATCTGCGCCGTAATTCAGGCGTCCAGGGACATGTACTGCCCGGATGGAGACGAGGTGTCGATCTGCCCACAGAAGAAGGTCTCTCACCAGCCGCAGCAGCGGCCGCGAGCTCACGCCCCCTTGGTGATTTATAAATGCTACCACTGTCATGCTGTCCGTCTTGATGTCAACGTGATTGTAGAGAATGTCTGGGAGAAAGCACTCGAGCGCTAGGTGTACAGCACGGAGCTCCAGACAGTTTATGTGCCACAACTTCTCTGTTTCTAACCACGTCTCGAAGGCTGGTCTGCCGTCGCATACAGCTCCCCAGCCCCGTGCTCGATGCATCTGTTGTAGCAGTCTTTCTCCTGATCACTTGGCCAATAAGAACACCCAGGCGATACAGAGTCATATCGCACCAAGGGGTCAGCGCATCCCAGCAGTTGCGCGTCACTTTGATGCCGTGCGCTCTGTGGCACCCGGCCCTTTAGCCAGACCTGAAGCGGTCGCATATATAGCGAATGTAGAAGCTGCTCTCGCAGTCTGCTAGGAGCACTGTCTCTACAGCGCGTTTTGCGAGGAGGTTGTGTATTTCCTCTCACAGAACTGAGGCATTCCGCTACCATACAGTGGACATTAACACACCGTTGAAACGGGGCGGCCTGCAGAAGAACTGAAGCGTGTAGCTGTTCTTTATTGATTTCATAACCCACTCTGACACCCCTGGCAGTGCCTGCCACGCTTCTGTGAACTGTGACAGCGGGCGAGGCGGACTGCACACCGTGAGGGATAACTCGCCATCGGGGGCGGGGAGTTTAATACCACGCGAGTGTGAGAGTGAGTAATGGGGGAGAGGGGAGTGAGAGGAAGAGAATTGCTTTGATATTGAGGTGAGTTTTGTATGTTTTTCGACTTTATTGCACTGCATAGTTGAACAGTCAAAACACAAACATGACAATTGCTCTCGCAGCCCGCAACAGGCAGGGGAGGCATGGTGAACACACACAGCAGAGCGAGTAGACTTTTTCAGTGGCTCGTCTTCAGCGCTGGGTGTAGATTTCCTCCTCCGAGAGACAGCATCAGGAACGCGGCTTTGATTCCGGTGCCGGTGGCCTGC